>NC_087403.1:9826607-9901607 GCF_031307605.1 Tribolium castaneum | reverse complement strand
TCCTATCAATTTTTATCTTTTTACTAAAATTCAAGCTGATAAAATTTCCTACAAAATAGTTATTTCCATTTTTCATGTAGGACTAACCATAAGCGAGATATATGATTGAAAATAATTAATATTTAAAAAAAAAGTGCTTTAACAGAAAATGTCTTGTGATTTAAAATACACTTAATTTATTGGGTCCAATACTTTATTAGAAGAAAAAGGAAGTGACATAAAAGTCACTGAAGTCTTCAGAGTCGTTTTTAAATGCTGCAGTTTCGTCTTCGTCTCAAACATTGAAAACCGAATTACATTTTTGTTCAGTAACAGTCACAGTTTTCTTATTGGTTTTTTGCTTATATCTCGAAAACAGTTACTCCTATCAATTTTTATCTTTCTTTCAAAATTAAAGCTGATAAAATTTCCTACAAAATAGTTATTTGCATTTTTCTTGTAGGACCAACCATAAGCGAGTTATAGAGTTGGATATAAATAATATTTAACAAAAATTTGCTTTAAAATAAAATGTTTGAAAAACTGAAATTAAACTAATTTAATTGTGTCTAACACTTTAGTAGAGGAAAAAGAAGAAGACATAAAAGTCACTAGAGGTTTCAAAGTTGTCTTTAATCGTCATATTAATAACAATAACATTAATAATAATAATACTAATAGTACTAAATTTGCTTATATGCAAACGCTTAATTAAGGTAACAGTGTTTTGGTTTCTTGCTCATATTTCGAAAACAGTTACTCCTATCAATTTTTATCTTTTTACTAAAATTCAAGCTGATAAAATTTCCTACAAAATAGTTATTTGCATTTTTTATGTAGGACTAACCATAAGCGAGATATAAGATTGAAAATAATTAATATTTAAAAAAGAAGTGCTTTAACAGAAAATGTCTTGTGATTTAAAATACACTTAATTTATTAGGTCCAATACTTTATTAAAAAAAAAGGGGGTGACATATAAGTCACTGAAGTCTTCAGAGTCGATTTTAAATGCTGCATTTTCGTCTTCGTCTCAAACATTGAAAACTGAATTACATTTTTGTTCTGAAACGGTAACAGTTTTTACTTTGGTTTTTTGCTTATATCTCGAAAACAGTTACTCCTATCAATTTTTATCTTTCTTTCAAAATTAAAGCTGATAACATTTCCTACAAAATAGTTATTTGCATTTTTCTTGTAGAACCAACCATAAGCGAGTTATAAAGTTGGATATAAATAATATTTAACAAAAACTTGCTTAAAAATAAAATGTTTGAAATACTGAAATTAAACTAAATTAATTGTGTCTAACACTTTAGTAGAGAAAAAAGAAAAAGACATAAAAGTCACCAAAGTCTTCAGAATCGTTTTTAGTCGTCATATTAATAACAATAACATTAATAATAATAATACTAATAGTACTAAATCTGCTTATATGCAAGCGCTTTATTAAGGTAACAGTTTTTTGGTTTCTTGCTTATATCTCGAAAACAGTTACTCCTATGAATTTTTGTCTTTCTTCCAAAATTAAAGCTGATAAAATATTCTACAAAATAGTTATTTGCATTTTTCTTGTAGGACCAACCATAAGCGAGTTATAGAGTTGGATATAAATAATATTTAACAAAAATTTGCTTTAAAATAAAATGTTTGAAAAACTGAAATTAAACTAATTTAACTGTGTCTAACACTTTAGTAGAGAAAAAAGGAAAAGACATAAAAGTCACTAAAGGTTTCAGAGTTGTCTTTATTTGTCATATTAATAACAATAACATTAATAATAATAATACTAATAGTACTAAATTTGCTTATATGCAAACGCTTAATTAAGGTAACAGTGTTTTGGTTTCTTGCTTATATCTCGAAAACAGTTACTCCTATCAATTTTTATCTTTTTACTAAAATTCAAGCTGATAAAATTTCCTACAAAATAGTTATTTGCATTTTTCATGTAGGACTAACCATAAGCGAGATATATGATTGAAAATAATTAATATTTAAAAAAAAAGTGCTTTAACAGAAAATGTCTTGTGATTTAAAATACACTTAATTTATTGGGTCCAATACTGTATTAGAAGAAAAAGGAAGTGACATAAAAGTCACTGAAGTCTTCAGAGTCGTTTTTAAATGCTGCAGTTTCGTCTTCGTCTCAAACATTGAAAACCGAATTACATTTTTGTTCAGTAACAGTCACAGTCTTCTTATTGGTTTTTTGCTTATATCTCGAAAACAGTTACTTCTATCAATTTTTATCTTTCTTTCAAAATTAAAGCTGATAACATTTCCTACAAAATAGTTATTTGCATTTTTCTTGTAGGACCAACCATAAGCGAGTTATAAAGTTGGATATAAATAATATTTAACAAAAACTTGCTTAAAAATAAAATGTTTGAAATACTGAAATTAAACTAAATTAATTGTGTCTAACACTTTAGTAGAGAAAAAAGAAAAAGACATAAAAGTCACCAAAGTCTTCAAAATCGTTTTTAGTCGTCATATTAATAACAATAACATTAATAATAATAATACTAATAGTACTAAATCTGCTTATATGCAAGCGCTTTATTAAGGTAACAGTTTTTTGGTTTCTTGCTTATATCTCGAAAACAGTTACTCCTATGAATTTTTGTCTTTTTTTCAAAATTAAAGCTGATAAAATTTCCTACAAAATAGTTATTTGCATTTTTCTTGTAGGACCAACCATAAGCGAGTTATAGAGTTGGATATAAATAATATTTAACAAAAATTTGCTTTAAAATAAAATGTTTGAAAAACTGAAATTAAACTAATTTAATTGTGTCTAACACTTTAGTAGAGAAAAAAGAAAAAGACATAAAAGTCACCAAAGTCTTCAGAATCGTTTTTAGTCGTCATATTAATAACAATAACATTAATAATAATAATACTAATAGTACTAAATTTGCTTACATGCAAACGCTTAATTCAGGTAACAATTTTTTGGTTTCTTGCTTATATCTCGAAAACAGTTTCTCCTATCAATTTTTATCTTTTTGCTAAAGTTAAAGCTGATAAAATTTCCTACAAAATAGTTAATTGCATTTTTAATGTAGGACTAACCATAAGCGAGATATAAGTTTGAAAATAATTAAAATTTAAAAAAAAGTGCTTCAACAGAAAATGTCTTGTGATTTAAAATACACTTAATTTATTGGGTCCAATACTTTATTAGAAGAAAAAAGAGGTGACAGAAAGGTCACTGAAGTCTTTAGAGTCGTTTGTAAATGCTGCATTTTCGTCTTCGTCTCAAACATTGAAAACTGAATTACATTTTTGTTCAGTAACTGTTACAGTTTTCTTATTGGTTTTTTGCTTATATCTCGAAAACAGTTACTCCTATCAATTTTTATCTTTTTTTTAAAATTAAAGCTGATAAAGCTTCCTACAAAATAGTTATTTGCATTTTTCTTGTAGGACCAACCATAAGCGAGTTATAGAGTTGGATATAAATAATATTTAACAAAAATTTGCTTTAAAATAAAATGTTTGAAAAACTGAAATTAAACTAATTTAACTGTGTCTAACACTTTAGTAGAGAAAAAAGGAAAAGACATAAAAGTCACTAAAGGTTTCAGAGTTGTCTTTATTTGTCATATTAATAACAATAACATTAATAATAATAATACTAATAGTACTAAATTTGCTTATATGCAAACGCTTAATTAAGGTAACAGTGTTTTGGTTTCTTGCTTATATCTCGAAAACAGTTACTCCTATCAATTTTTATCTTTTTACTAAAATTCAAGCTGATAAAATTTCCTACAAAATAGTTATTTGCATTTTTCATGTAGGACTAACCATAAGCGAGATATATGATTGAAAATAATTAATATTTAAAAAAAAAGTGCTTTAACAGAAAATGTCTTGTGATTTAAAATACACTTAATTTATTGGGTCCAATACTGTATTAGAAGAAAAAGGAAGTGACATAAAAGTCACTGAAGTCTTCAGAGTCGTTTTTAAATGCTGCAGTTTCGTCTTCGTCTCAAACATTGAAAACCGAATTACATTTTTGTTCAGTAACAGTCACAGTCTTCTTATTGGTTTTTTGCTTATATCTCGAAAACAGTTACTTCTATCAATTTTTATCTTTCTTTCAAAATTAAAGCTGATAACATTTCCTACAAAATAGTTATTTGCATTTTTCTTGTAGGACCAACCATAAGCGAGTTATAAAGTTGGATATAAATAATATTTAACAAAAACTTGCTTAAAAATAAAATGTTTGAAATACTGAAATTAAACTAAATTAATTGTGTCTAACACTTTAGTAGAGAAAAAAGAAAAAGACATAAAAGTCACCAAAGTCTTCAAAATCGTTTTTAGTCGTCATATTAATAACAATAACATTAATAATAATAATACTAATAGTACTAAATCTGCTTATATGCAAGCGCTTTATTAAGGTAACAGTTTTTTGGTTTCTTGCTTATATCTCGAAAACAGTTACTCCTATGAATTTTTGTCTTTTTTTCAAAATTAAAGCTGATAAAATTTCCTACAAAATAGTTATTTGCATTTTTCTTGTAGGACCAACCATAAGCGAGTTATAGAGTTGGATATAAATAATATTTAACAAAAATTTGCTTTAAAATAAAATGTTTGAAAAACTGAAATTAAACTAATTTAAGTGTGTCTAACACTTTAGTAGAGAAAAAAGAAAAAGACATAAAAGTCACCAAAGTCTTCAGAATCGTTTTTAGTCGTCATATTAATAACAATAACATTAATAATAATAATACTAATAGTACTAAATTTGCTTACATGCAAACGCTTAATTCAGGTAACAATTTTTTGGTTTCTTGCTTATATCTCGAAAACAGTTTCTCCTATCAATTTTTATCTTTTTGCTAAAGTTAAAGCTGATAAAATTTCCTACAAAATAGTTAATTGCATTTTTAATGTAGGACTAACCATAAGCGAGATATAAGTTTGAAAATAATTAAAATTTAAAAAAAAGTGCTTCAACAGAAAATGTCTTGTGATTTAAAATACACTTAATTTATTGGGTCCAATACTTTATTAGAAGAAAAAAGAGGTGACAGAAAGGTCACTGAAGTCTTTAGAGTCGTTTGTAAATGCTGCATTTTCGTCTTCGTCTCAAACATTGAAAACTGAATTACATTTTTGTTCAGTAACTGTTACAGTTTTCTTATTGGTTTTTTGCTTATATCTCGAAAACAGTTACTCCTATCAATTTTTATCTTTTTTTTTAAAATTAAAGCTGATAAAGCTTCCTACAAAATAGTTATTTGCATTTTTCTTGTAGGACCAACCATAAGCGAGTTATAGAGTTGGATATAAATAATATTTAACAAAAATTTGCTTTAAATAAAATGTTTGAAAAACCGAAATTAAACTAAATTAATTGAGTCTAACACTTTAGTAGAGAAAAAAGAAAAAGACATAAAAGTCACCAAAGTCTTCAGAATCGTTTTTAGTCGTCATATTAATAACAATAACATTAATAATAATAATACTAATAGTACTAAATCTGCTAATATGCAAGCGCTTTATTAAGGTAACAGTTTTTTGTTTTCTTGCTTATATCTCGAAAACAGTTACTCCTATCAATTTTTATCTTTTTTCAAAATTAAAGCTGATAAAATTTCCTACAAAATAGTTATTTGCATTTTTCTTGTAGGACCAACCATAAGCGAGTTATAGAGTTGGATATAAATAATATTTAACAAAAATTTGCTTTAAAATAAAATGTTTGAAAAACTGAAATTAAACTAATTTAATTGTGTCTAACACTTTAGTAGAGGAAAAAGAAGACATAAAAGTCACTAAAGGTTTCAAGGTTGTCTTTAATCGTCATATTAATAACAATAACATTAATAATAATAATACTAATAGTACTAAATTTGCTTATATGCAAACGCTTAATTAAGGTAACAGTGTTTTGGTTTCTTGCTCATATCTCGAAAACAGTTACTCCTATCAATTTTTATCTTTTTACTAAAATTCAAGCTGATAAAATTTCCTACAAAATAGTTATTTGCATTTTTCATGTAGGACTAACCATAAGCGAGATATAAGTTTGAAAATAATTAATATTTAAAAAAAAGTGCTTTAACAGAAAATGTCTTGTGATTTAAAATACACTTAATTTATTAGGTCCAATACTTTATTACAAGAAAAAGGGGGTGACATTTAAGTCACTGAAGTCTTCAGAGTCAATTGTAAATGCTGCATTTTCGTCTTCGTCTCAAACATTGAAAACTGAATTACATTTTTGTTCTGAAACGGTAACAGTTTTCACTTTGGTTTTTTGCTTATATCTCGAAAACAATTACTCCTATCAGTTTTTATTTTTTTTTCAAAATAAAGCTGATAAAACTTCCTACAAAATAGTTATTTGCATTTTTCTTGTAGGACCAACCATAAGCGAGTTATAAAGTTGGATATAAATAATATTTAACAAAAACTTGCTTAAAAATTAAATGTTTGAAATACTGAAATTAAACTAAATTAATTGTGTCTAACACTTTAGTAGAGAAAAAAGAAAAAGACATAAAAGTCACCAAAGTCTTCAGAATCGTTTTTAGTCGTCATATTAATAACAATAACATTAATAATAATAATACTAATAGTACTAAATTTGCTTACATGCAAACGCTTAATTCAGGTAACAATTTTTTGGTTTCTTGCTTATATCTCGAAAACAGTTACTCCTATCAATTTTTATCTTTTTACTAAAATTAAAGCTGATAAAATTTCCTACAAAATAGTTATTTGCATTTTTCTTGTAGGACCAACCATAAGCGAGTTATAGAGTTGGATATAAATAATATTTAACAAAAATTTGCTTTAAAATAAAATGTTTGAAAAACTGAAATTAAACTAATTTAATTGTGTCTAACACTTTAGTAGAGGAAAAAGAAGACATAAAAGTCACTAAAGGTTTCAAGGTTGTCTTTAATCGTCATATTAATAACAATAACATTAATAATAATAATACTAATAGTACTAAATTTGCTTATATGCAAACGCT
Organism: Tribolium castaneum; assembly: GCF_031307605.1. Taxonomy (NCBI): domain Eukaryota; kingdom Metazoa; phylum Arthropoda; class Insecta; order Coleoptera; family Tenebrionidae; genus Tribolium; species Tribolium castaneum. Next base: position 9,894,613 of record NC_087403.1, on the reverse strand, counting down.
TAATTAAGGTAACAGTGTTTTGGTTTCTTGCTCATATCTCGAAAACAGTTACTCCTATCAATTTTTATCTTTTTACTAAAATTCAAGCTGATAAAATTTCCTACAAAATAGTTATTTGCATTTTTCATGTAGGACTAATCATAAGCGAGATATAAGTTTGAAAATAATTAATATTTAAAAAAAAGTGCTTTAACAGAAAATGTCTTGTGATTTAAAATACACTTAATTTATTAGGTCCAATACTTTATTAGAAGAAAAAGGGGGTGACATATAAGTCACTGAAGTCTTCAGAGTCGATTGTAAATGCTGCATTTTCGTCTTCGTCTCAAACATTGAAAACTGAATTACATTTTTGTTCTGAAACGGTAACAGTTTTCACTTTGGTTTTTTGCTTATATCTCGAAAACAATTACTCCTATCAGTTTTTATTTTTTTTTTCAAAATAAAGCTGATAAAATTTTCTACAAAATAGTTATTTGCATTTTTCTTGTAGGACCAACCATAAGCGAGTTATAAAGTTGGATATAAATAATATTTAACAAAAACTTGCTTAAAAATTACATGTTTGATATACTGAAATTAAACTAAATTAATTGTGTCTAACACTTTAGTAGAGAAAAAAGAAAAAGACATAAAAGTCACCAAAGTCTTCAGAATCGTTTTTAGTCGTCATATTAATAACAATAACATTAATAATAATAATACTAATAGTACTAAATTTGCTTACATGCAAACGCTTAATTCAGGTAACAATTTTTTGGTTTCTTGCTTATATCTCGAAAACAGTTTCTCCTATCAATTTTTATCTTTTTGCTAAAGTTAAAGCTGATAAAATTTCCTACAAAATAGTTAATTGCATTTTTAATGTAGGACTAACCATAAGCGAGATATAAGTTTGAAATTAATTAAAATTTAAAAAAAAGTGCTTCAACAGAAAATGTCTTGTGATTTAAAATACACTTAATTTATTGGGTCCAATACTTTATTAGAAGAAAAAAGAGGTGACAGAAAGGTCACTGAAGTCTTTAGAGTCGTTTGTAAATGCTGTATTTTCGTCTTCGTCTCAAACATTGAAAACTGAATTACATTTTTGTTCAGTAACTGTTACAGTTTTCTTATTGGTTTTTTGCTTATATCTCGAAAACAGTTACTCCTATCAATTTTTATCTTTCTTTTAAAATTAAAGCTGATAAAGCTTCCTACAAAATAGTTATTTGCATTTTTCTTGTAGGACCAACCATAAGCGAGTTATAGAGTTGGATATAAATAATATTTAACAAAAATTTGCTTTAAATAAAATGTTTGAAAAACCGAAATTAAACTAAATTAATTGAGTCTAACACTTTAGTAGAGAAAAAAGAAAAAGACATAAAAGTCACCAAAGTCTTCAGAATCGTTTTTAGTCGTCATATTAATAACAATAACATTAATAATAATAATACTAATAGTACTAAATCTGCTAATATGCAAGCGCTTTATTAAGGTAACAGTTTTTTGTTTTCTTGCTTATATCTCGAAAACAGTTACTCCTATCAATTTTTATCTTTTTTCAAAATTAAAGCTGATAAAATTTCCTACAAAATAGTTATTTGCATTTTTCTTGTAGGACCAACCATAAGCGAGTTATAGAGTTGGATATAAATAATATTTAACAAAAACTTGCTTAAAAATTAAATGTTTGAAATACTGAAATTAAACTAAATTAATTGTGTCTAACACTTTAGTAGAGAAAAAAGAAAAAGACATAAAAGTCATCAAAGTCTTCAGAATCGTTTTTAGTCGTCATATTAATAACAATAACATTAATAATAATAATACTAATAGTACTAAATTTGCTTACATGCAAACGCTTAATTCAGGTAACAATTTTTTGGTTTCTTGCTTATATCTCGAAAACAGTTTCTCCTATCAATTTTTATCTTTTTGCTAAAGTTAAAGCTGATAAAATTTCCTACAAAATAGTTAATTGCATTTTTAATGTAGGACTAACCATAAGCGAGATATAAGTTTGAAAATAATTAAAATTTAAAAAAAAGTGCTTCAACAGAAAATGTCTTGTGATTTAAAATACACTTAATTTATTGGGTCCAATACTTTATTAGAAGAAAAAAGAGGTGACAGAAAGGTCACTGAAGTCTTTAGAGTCGTTTGTAAATGCTGCATTTTCGTCTTCGTCTCAAACATTGAAAACTGAATTACATTTTTGTTCAGTAACTGTTACAGTTTTCTTATTGGTTTTTTGCTTATATCTCGAAAACAGTTACTCCTATCAATTTTTATCTTTCTTTTAAAATTAAAGCTGATAAAGCTTCCTACAAAATAGTTATTTGCATTTTTCTTGTAGGACCAACCATAAGAGAGTTATAGAGTTGGATATAAATAATATTTAACAAAAATTTGCTTTAAATAAAATGTTTGAAAAACCGCAATTAAACTAAATTAATTGAGTCTAACACTTTAGTAGAGAAAAAAGAAAAAGACATAAAAGTCACCAAAGTCTTCAGAATCGTTTTTAGTCGTCATATTAATAACAATAACATTAATAATAATAATACTAATAGTACTAAATCTGCTAATATGCAAGCGCTTTATTAAGGTAACAGTTTTTTGTTTTCTTGCTTATATCTCGAAAACAGTTACTCCTATCAATTTTTATCTTTTTTCAAAATTAAAGCTGATAAAATTTCCTACAAAATAGTTATTTGCATTTTTCTTGTAGGACCAACCATAAGCGAGTTATAGAGTTGGATATAAATAATATTTAACAAAAATTTGCTTTAAAATAAAATGTTTGAAAAACTGAAATTAAACTAATTTAATTGTGTCTAACACTTTAGTAGAGGAAAAAGAAGACATAAAAGTCACTAAAGGTTTCAAGGTTGTCTTTAATCGTCATATTAATAACAATAACATTAATAATAATAATACTAATAGTACTAAATTTGCTTATATGCAAACGCTTAATTAAGGTAACAGTGTTTTGGTTTCTTGCTCATATCTCGAAAACAGTTACTCCTATCAATTTTTATTTTTTTACTAAAATTCAAGCTGATAAAATTTCCTACAAAATAGTTATTTGCATTTTTCATGTAGGACTAACCATAAGCGAGATATAAGTTTGAAAATAATTAATATTTAAAAAAAAGTGCTTTAACAGAAAATGTCTTGTGATTTAAAATACACTTAATTTATTAGGTCCAATACTTTATTAGAAGAAAAAGGGGGTGACATTTAAGTCACTGAAGTCTTCAGAGTCGATTGTAAATGCTGCATTTTCGTCTTCGTCTCAAACATTGAAAACTGAATTACATTTTTGTTCTGAAACGGTAACAGTTTTCACTTTGGTTTTTTGCTTATATCTCGAAAACAATTACTCCTATCAGTTTTTATTTTTTTTTCAAAATAAAGCTGATAAAACTTCCTACAAAATAGTTATTTGCATTTTTCTTGTAGGACCAACCATAAGCGAGTTATAAAGTTGGATATAAATAATATTTAACAAAAACTTGCTTAAAAATTAAATGTTTGAAATACTGAAATTAAACTAAATTAATTGTGTCTAACACTTTAGTAGAGAAAAAAGAAAAAGACATAAAAGTCACCAAAGTCTTCAGAATCGTTTTTAGTCGTCATATTAATAACAATAACATTAATAATAATAATACTAATAGTACTAAATTTGCTTATATGCAAACGCTTAATTAAGGTAACAGTGTTTTGGTTTCTTGCTCATATCTCGAAAACAGTTACTCCTATCAATTTTTATCTTTTTACTAAAATTCAAGCTGATAAAATTTCCTACAAAATAGTTATTTGCATTTTTCATGTAGGACTAACCATAAGCGAGATATAAGTTTGAAAATAATTAATATTTAAAAAAAAGTGCTTTAACAGAAAATGTCTTGTGATTTAAAATACACTTAATTTATTAGGTCCAATACTTTATTAGAAGAAAAAGGGGGTGACATTTAAGTCACTGAAGTCTTCAGAGTCGATTGTAAATGCTGCATTTTCGTCTTCGTCTCAAACATTGAAAACTGAATTACATTTTTGTTCTGAAACGGTAACAGTTTTTACTTTGGTTTTTTGCTTATATCTCGAAAACAATTACTCCTATCAGTTTTTATTTTTTTTTCAAAATAAAGCTGATAAAACTTCCTACAAAATAGTTATTTGCATTTTTCTTGTAGGACCAACCATAAGCGAGTTATAAAGTTGGATATAAATAATATTTAACAAAAACTTGCTTAAAAATTAAATGTTTGAAATACTGAAATTAAACTAAATTAATTGTGTCTAACACTTTAGTAGAGAAAAAAGAAAAAGACATAAAAGTCACCAAAGTCTTCAGAATCGTTTTTAGTCGTCATATTAATAACAATAACATTAATAATAATAATACTAATAGTACTAAATTTGCTTACATGCAAACGCTTAATTCAGGTAACAATTTTTTGGTTTCTTGCTTATATCTCGAAAACAGTTACTCCTATCAATTTTTATCTTTTTACTAAAATTAAAGCTGATAAAATTTCCTACAAAATAGTTATTTGCATTTTTCTTGTAGGACCAACCATAAGCGAGTTATAGAGTTGGATATAAATAATATTTAACAAAAATTTGCTTTAAAATAAAATGTTTGAAAAACTGAAATTAAACTAATTTAATTGTGTCTAACACTTTAGTAGAGGAAAAAGAAGAAGACATAAAAGTCACTAAAGGTTTCAAAGTTGTCTTTAATCGTCATATTAATAACAATAACATTAATAATAATAATACTAATTGTACTAAATTTGCTTATATGCAAACGCTTAATTAAGGTAACAGTGTTTTGGTTTCTTGCTCATATCTCGAAAACAGTTACTCCTATCAATTTTTATTTTTTTACTAAAATTCAAGCTGATAAAATTTCCTACAAAATAGTTATTTGCATTTTTTATGTAGGACTAACCATAAGCGAGATATAAGATTGAAAATAATTAATATTTAAAAAAGAAGTGCTTTAACAGAAAATGTCTTGTGATTTAAAATACACTTAATTTATTAGGTCCAATACTTTATTAAAAAAAAAAGGGGGTGACATATAAGTCACTGAAGTCTTCAGAGTCGATTTTAAATGCTGCATTTTCGTCTTCGTCTCAAACATTGAAAACTGAATTACATTTTTGTTCAGTAACTGTTACAGTTTTCTTATTGGTTTTTTGCTTATATCTCGAAAACAGTTACTCCTATCAATTTTTATCTTTTTTTCAAAATTAAAGCTGATAAAATTTCCTACAAAATAGTTATTTGCATTTATCTTGTAGGACCAACCATAAGCGAGTTATAGAGTTGGATATAAATAATATTTAACAAAAATTTGCTTTAAAATAAAATGTTTGAAAAACTGAAATTAAACTAATTTAATTGTGTCTAACACTTTAGTAGAGGAAAAAGAAGAAGACATAAAAGTCACTAAAGGTTTCAAAATTGTCTTTAATCGTCATATTAATAACAATAACATTAATAATAATAATACTAATAGTACTAAATTTGCTTATATGCAAACGCTTAATTAAGGTAACAGTGTTTTGGTTTCTTGCTCATATCTCGAAAACAGTTACTCCTATCAATTTTTATCTTTTTACTAAAATTCAAGCTGATAAAATTTCCTACAAAATAGTTATTTGCATTTTTCATGTAGGACTAACCATAAGCGAGATATAAGTTTGAAAATAATTAATATTTAAAAAAAAGTGCTTTAACAGAAAACGTCTTGTGATTTAAAATACACTTTCAACGCAGCGCGTTGAAAAAATCTAAATCGAACCATTCTTCAGCTGATGTGCTTATATTAAAATCGTCTGATCAAAATAAAAATAGTGCTCAAATCGAGAAAGATATTAAAAATATGTGTAACGAATCCGATTTAAAAATAAATGTAAATGGTACAAAGCATATAAAAAGTGGTTTATTAATAAATTGTGAAAACAAAGAGTCCTTGAGCAAATTAAAGGACTTAGTTTCTTCGAAAGGCAACTCATCCTACACAGCTTCAGTACCTGGTAAATTTAACCCTCGTCTAAAAATTTATAATGTTCCTGCTGAAGATGCAACTCAACCTGGGCTTGTGGAAGATATTATCTCTAGAAATGATCTTAATGCTTCCATTGAGGATATTAAAGTAGTTGCCAAAATCAAAAACAAAAAAGATTATAACATTATTATTGAAGTTACACCGTTTCTCTTTAAAAATATTATCGAAAGGGGTTCGCTATATATCGGTTGGCATAAATCTAATATAGCTGAATGTTTCAACTTAATAAAATGCTACAAATGTTGCAAATACGGTCATACCAAGAACAAATGTACTTCACAAGTAGCTATCTGTCCCAAATGTAGCGGATCCCACGAAATGAAAGATTGTGAAACAGAAAGATTATGTTGTCCAAATTGTACATTCTCAAATTCTCGGTTTAAATTGCAATTAACTACTGATCATACAGCAAATGATTTATCTTGTCATACGTATCAACACAAATTGAATCTTGTAAAGCAAAAGACTAATTATTGTTAACTAATATTAAAATTTATAATTTTATTTTTTCTTCTCCTCTTATTTTATTCTCTTTTATGGATCACAACTTTAAAATTGCTCATGTGAATGCTAGATCTTTATTTACTGGCTTTGATGCTTTTAGAGATAGTATTCTAGAGAATGATTTTGATATAATGGGTGTGTCAGAAACTTGGTTGACAAGTCAGTTGCCGTCGCAAGCGGTTGACGTACCGGGTTTCAAATTATTAAGACAGGACCGTGTCGCTAGACGGGGTGGTGGTGTAGCTGCATATATTAGAGAAAATATTTCATCTAAAATAGTTGAAAATATAAAAAGTCCTACAGAAATTGAATGTTTATTAGTAGAAATTAAAACCACATTTTGTCATTTTCTTTTGGGGGTTATCTATCGCAGCCCCTCAACTAATATTGGTGTTCTCACGGAGTTTCTAGAAGAGTTATTACCTACTTTACTTCTAAAATATGAAAAATTAATTTTCTTAGGGGACTTAAATATTGACCATACTTTCGAAAACAATGTAATAGATATTTTTGGGTCTTACGATTTTACTCAAATTATTAGTGAACCGACACGTATCTCCAAAACTAGTCAAAAAATTCTAGATGTCATTTATACCAATTTTCCAGATAAGATTATTGCTTCTGGAACTTTAAATGCAGACATTTTTTCCGATCACTGCATCATACACTGTACCTTAAAAGTAAAAGTCACTTTAAACTCCTTAACTTATGTTACCTACAGAGATTACAAATATTTTTTAAAATCCTCCTTCCTCCAAGATTTACAAAATTTAAACTGGGATGATATTTTTTATATAAATGATATTGACTCCAAGTTATACCTTTTTAATTACAATGTTATAAAATCGTTTGACAAACATGCTCCTCTGGTTACTAAAAAACTTACAAAAAAATTCTCACCCTGGTTAACAGAAAATATTAAGAAACTTATGAAAAAAAGAGATGTATCTTTAACCAAATTTAAACTAACTAAACTCGATGCTGATTGGGAAGCATATCGCCAACTTCGAAATTTTTGTGTCTCTGCAATTAAAAAAGAAAAAGCAGCCTTTCTAAATAAAATTAACAATAATAATAAAATGTTATGGAAAACTTTAAATAAATTTGGTTTGAGATCTCGTGAGAACACCCATATTCCTTCACATTTAAACGATGTTAACAAAATCAATGATTATTTCTTATCTGTTTTTAATTCAAATCCTCCCCATGATCAAACACTTAATTATTACCTTCAAAACACTTATAGTAAGGAATTTAAATTTTCACTTCAGCTACCTACCGTAAATGAAATCCATGATATAATTTTTGACCTTCAGTCAAACGCTACAGGTTTTGATGGAATAAATGCCAAGATGCTAAAGTTTTGCAGTCCATTTATTGATAAATATATAACTCACATTCTAAACTGTTGTTTAGAATCTGGTTACTATCCTGTTCATTGGAAAATTACTCTCGTAAAGCCGTTACCAAAAGTAAGCGAACCTCAAAATTATAGTGATCTCAGACCTATTAGTATTATTTCAACCTTATCGAAAATACTTGAAAAAGTAATTTTTAAACAACTTTATACTTTCGTCACTTCCCATAATATTCTTCCACCTTCACAATCTGGTTTTAGAAAAGGTTTTAGTACTAATACATCATTGACAAATATTTTAGACAATATAATTAGAAATACGGATAATGGCTTAAATACAGCATTGATATCACTTGACTTTTCAAAAGCTTTTGACACCATAAATCATGCATTGCTATGTGCTAAACTAAAATTTTTAGGCTTTGATGCAAGTTGTTTAAGATTTTTTTTTCATTACTTAAATGGACGTACCCAAATGGTTCAACTTAATAATTTATTATCATACCGCGGAGCAGTTACATCAGGTGTACCCCAAGGCTCTGTTTTAGGACCCTTATTGTATCTGTTATATACTTTTGACATAGCAAACTCTATTCAACATTCAACCATTCATGCATTTGCTGATGATACGCAATTAGAGTACTCTTTTAAGCGCAGCACAGTTGTTGAGGCAAATCGTTGTCTCAATTTTGATCTAGAAGGTATTCAGACTTATTCATTTACTCACAATCTGAAGCTTAATGATGAAAAGTGTTCCTTTATAGTTTTCGGACCTAAATTTGATGATAGTAATCTCGTATCGTCTCTCAACATACATTGCGGAAAATCTAAATTAAAGCTTGTCAAAAGTGTAAAACTACTGGGGGTAGTCTTTGATCAAGACTTACGTTTTAAAAATCATGTCTCTCTCTTAGTGAAAAAAAGTTATGTGTGTCTAAGACAGCTTTATCAGAATTTTAATATAATAAATTTCAAATTAAGAAAAAAACTATGCGAAATGCTTGTTTTACCGATTATAAATTACTGTCTCACTGTTTTTTATCCTTGTCTTGACTCTAGTTATAAATACCGCTTACAAAAAATTCAAAATAACTGCTGTAGATTCATTTTCAAATTAAAAAAATATGATCATATTTCTGTTAAAATTAAACAAATAAATTGGTTAAAACTCGACCTTCATTTTCAATATCTGATGGCTGTCTTGGTTCACTCTACTCTGTCTACGTCAACACCTCCTTATCTAAAGAAAAAACTTGTACATCGCCGATCTCTGCACAGTGCTAATTTACGTCATGTTTCTCGCTTGTCCATGCCCTGTTTCCGTACAGCCTTGTTCCAGAGGTCTTTTAGTTATAATGCTGTTGTTATTTATAACAATATAGAAAATATTTTTAAATCAAAGCCAGTAAACTTCTTCAAAAAACAAATCAAATTTAAATTTCTGTTACTTTAATGATTATTCTTCTTTTGCTAATTCTGTTTTTTCTCTTTTTCACAATCTTATTTTTTGTCTATATTAAGAATGTTTCTATTACTTTTATACCTGTTAATTTACATTTTAAGAATTTTTTCTTTTTTTTTGTTATTTTCTCTTTGCCTCTATTTGTATTTTTTGTTATGTAATTTAAACTTTTTGTTATATGCGAGGTTAAGTGGAGTAGCATTAGCTAGACTTCGCCTCCTCAGTTTTTACTTAAATAAAGGCATTTATTATTATTATTATTACTTAATTTATTAGGTCCAATACTTTATTAAAAAAAAAAGGGGGTGACATATAAGTCACTGAAGTCTTCAGAGTCGATTTTAAATGCTGCATTTTCGTCTTCGTCTCAAACATTGAAAACTGAATTACATTTTTGTTTTGAAACGGTAACAGTTTTTACTTTGGTTTTTTGCTTATATCTCGAAAACAGTTACTCCTATCAATTTTTATCTTTCTTTCAAAATTAAAGCTGATAACATTTCCTACAAAATAGTTATTTGCATTTTTCTTGTAGGACCAACCATAAGCGAGTTATAAAGTTGGATATAAATAATATTTAACAAAAACTTGCTTAAAAATAAAATGTTTGAAATACTGAAATTAAACTAAATTAATTGTGTCTAACACTTTAGTAGAGAAAAAAGAAAAAGACATAAAAGTCACCAAAGTCTTCAGAATTGTTTTTAGTCGTCATATTAATAACAATAACATTAATAATAATAATACTAATAGTACTAAATCTGCTTATATGCAAGCGCTTTATTAAGGTAACAGTTTTTTGGTTTCTTGCTTATATCTCGAAAACAGTTACTCCTATGAATTTTTGTCTTTTTTTCAAAATTAAAGCTGATAAAATTTCCTACAAAATAGTTATTTGCATTTTTCTTGTAGGACCAACCATAAACGAGTTATAGAGTTGGATATAATTAATATTTAACAAAAATTTGCTTTAAAATAAAATGTTTGAAAAACTGAAATTAAACTAATTTAATTGTGTCTAACACTTTAGTAGAGAAAAAAGGAAAAGACATAAAAGTCACTAAAGGTTTCAGAGTTGTCTTTAGTTGTCATATTAATAACAATAACATTAATAATAATAATACTAATAGTACTAAATTTGCTTATATGCAAACGCTTAATTAAGGTAACAGTGTTTTGGCTTCTTGCTTATATCTCGAAAACAGTTACTCCTATCAATTTTTATCTTTTTACTAAAATTCAAGCTGATAAAATTTCCTACAAAATAGTTATTTGCATTTTTCATGTAGGACTAACCATAAGCGAGATATATGATTGAAAATAATTAATATTTAAAAAAAAAGTGCTTTAACAGAAAATGTCTTGTGATTTAAAATACACTTAATTTATTGGGTCCAATACTTTATTAGAAGAAAAAGGAAGTGACATAAAAGTCACTGAAGTCTTCAGAGTCGTTTTTAAATGCTGCAGTTTCGTCTTCGTCTCAAACATTGAAAACTGAATTACATTTTTGTTCAGTAACAGTCACAGTTTTCTTATTGGTTTTTTGCTTATATCTCGAAAACAGTTACTCCTATCAATTTTTATCTTTCTGTCAAAATTAAAGCTGATAAAATTTCCTACAAAATAGTTATTTGCATTTTTCTTGTAGGACCAACCATAAGCGAGTTATAGAGTTGGATATAAATAATATTTAACAAAAATTTGCTTTAAAATAAAATGTTTGAAAAACTGAAATTAAACTAATTTAATTGTGTCTAACACTTTAGTAGAGGAAAAAGAAGAAGACATAAAAGTCACTAAAGGTTTCAAAGTTGTCTTTAATCGTCATATTAATAACAATAACATTAATAATAATAATACTAATTGTACTAAATTTGCTTATATGCAAACGCTTAATTAAGGTAACAGTGTTTTGGTTTCTTGCTCATATCTCGAAAACAGTTACTCCTATCAATTTTTATTTTTTTACTAAAATTCAAGCTGATAAAATTTCCTACAAAATAGTTATTTGCATTTTTTATGTAGGACTAACCATAAGCGAGATATAAGATTGAAAATAATTAATATTTAAAAAAGAAGTGCTTTAACAGAAAATGTCTTGTGATTTAAAATACACTTAATTTATTAGGTCCAATACTTTATTAAAAAAAAAAGGGGGTGACATATAAGTCACTGAAGTCTTCAGAGTCGATTTTAAATGCTGCATTTTCGTCTTCGTCTCAAACATTGAAAACTGAATTACATTTTTGTTCTGAAACGGTAACAGTTTTTACTTTGGTTTTTTGCTTATATCTCGAAAACAGTTACTCCTATCAATTTTTATCTTTCTTTCAAAATTAAAGCTGATAACATTTCCTACAAAATAGTTATTTGCATTTTTCTTGTAGGACCAACCATAAGCGAGTTATAAAGTTGGATATAAATAATATTTAACAAAAACTTGCTTAAAAATAAAATGTTTGAAATACTGAAATTAAACTAAATTAATTGTGTCTAACACTTTAGTAGAGAAAAAAGAAAAAGACATAAAAGTCACCAAAGTCTTCAGAATCGTTTTTAGTCGTCATATTAATAACAATAACATTAATAATAATAATACTAATAGTACTAAATCTGCTTATATGCAAGCGCTTTATTAAGGTAACAGTTTTTTGGTTTCTTGCTTATATCTCGAAAACAGTTACTCCTATGAATTTTTGTTTTTTTTTCAAAATTAAAGCTGATAAAATTTCCTACAAAATAGTTATTTGCATTTTTCTTGTAGGACCAACCATAAACGAGTTATAGAGTTGGATATAAATAATATTTAACAAAAATTTGCTTTAAAATAAAATGTTTGAAAAACTGAAATTAAACTAATTTAATTGTGTCTAACACTTTAGTAGAGGAAAAAGGAAAAGACATAAAAGTCACTAAAGGTTTCAGAGTTGTCTTTAGTTGTCATATTAATAACAATAACATTAATAATAATAATACTAATAGTACTAAATTTGCTTATATGCAAACGCTTAATTAAGGTAACAGTGTTTTGGTTTCTTGCTTATATCTCGAAAACAGTTACTCCTATCAATTTTTATCTTTTTACTAAAATTCAAGCTGATAAAATTTCCTACAAAATAATTATTTGCATTTTTCATGTAGGACTAACCATAAGCGAGATATATGATTGAAAATAATTAATATTTAAAAAAAAAGTGCTTTAACAGAAAATGTCTTGTGATTTAAAATACACTTAATTTATTGGGTCCAATACTTTATTAGAAGAAAAAGGAAGTGACATAAAAGTCACTGAAGTCTTCAGAGTCGTTTTTAAATGCTGCAGTTTCGTCTTCGTCTCAAACATTGAAAACTGAATTACATTTTTGTTCAGTAACAGTCACAGTTTTCTTATTAGTTTTTTGCTTATATCTCGAAAACAGTTACTCCTATCAATTTTTATCTTTCTGTCAAAATTAAAGCTGATAAAATTTCCTACAAAATAGTTATTTGCATTTTTCTTGTAGGACCAACCATAAGCGAGTTATAGAGTTGGATATAAATAATATTTAACAAAAATTTGCTTTAAAATAAAATGTTTGAAAAACTGAAATTAAACTAATTTAATTGTGTCTAACACTTTAGTAGAGGATAAAGAAGAAGACATAAAAGTCACTAAAGGTTTCAAAGTTGTCTTTAATCGTCATATTAATAACAATAACATTAATAATAATAATACTAATTGTACTAAATTTGCTTATATGCAAACGCTTAATTAAGGTAACAGTGTTTTGGTTTCTTGCTCATATCTCGAAAACAGTTACTCCTATCAATTTTTATTTTTTTACTAAAATTCAAGCTGATAAAATTTCCTACAAAATAGTTATTTGCATTTTTTATGTAGGACTAACCATAAGCGAGATATAAGATTGAAAATAATTAATATTTAAAAAAGAAGTGCTTTAACAGAAAATGTCTTGTGATTTAAAATACACTTAATTTATTAGGTCCAATACTTTATTAAAAAAAAGGGGGTGACATATAAGTCACTGAAGTCTTCAGAGTCGATTTTAAATGCTGCATTTTCGTCTTCGTCTCAAACATTGAAAACTGAATTACATTTTTGTTCTGAAACGGTAACAGTTTTTACTTTGGTTTTTTGCTTATATCTCGAAAACAGTTACTCCTATCAATTTTTATCTTTCTTTCAAAATTAAAGCTGATAACATTTCCTACAAAATAGTTATTTGCATTTTTCTTGTAGGACCAACCATAAGCGAGTTATAAAGTTGGATATAAATAATATTTAACAAAAACTTGCGTAAAAATAAAATGTTTGAAATACTGAAATTAAACTAAATTAATTGTGTCTAACACTTTAGTAGAGAAAAAAGAAAAAGACATAAAAGTCACCAAAGTCTTCAAAATCGTTTTTAGTCGTCATATTAATAACAATAACATTAATAATAATAATACTAATAGTACTAAATCTGCTTATATGCAAGCGCTTTATTAAGGTAACAGTTTTTTGGTTTCTTGCTTATATCTCGAAAACAGTTACTCCTATGAATTTTTGTCTTTCTTTCAAAATTAAAGCCGATAAAATATTCTACAAAATAGTTATTTGCATTTTTCTTGTAGGACCAACCATAAGCGAGTTATAGAGTTGGATATAAATAATATTTAACAAAAATTTGCTTTAAAATAAAATGTTTGAAAAACTGAAATTAAACTAATTTAACTGTGTCTAACACTTTAGTAGAGGAAAAAGAAGAAGACATAAAAGTCACTAAAGATTTCAAAGGTGTCTTTAATCGTCATATTAATAACAATAACATTAATAATAATAATACTAATAGTACTAAATTTGCTTATATGCAAACGCTTAATTAAGGTAACAGTGTTTTGGTTTCTTGCTCATATCTCGAAAACAATTACTCCTATCAACTTTTATTTTTTTACTAAAATTCAAGCTGATAAAATTTCCTACAAAATAATTATTTGCATTTTTTATGTAGGACTAACCATAAGCGAGATATAAGATTGAAAATAATTAATATTTAAAAAAGAAGTGCTTTAACAGAAAATGTCTTGTGATTTAAAATACACTTAATTTATTAGGTCCAATACTTTATTAGAAAAAAAGGGGGTGACATATAAGTCACTGAAGTCTTCAGAGTCGATTTTAAATGCTGCATTTTCGTCTTCGTCTCAAACATTGAAAACTGAATTACATTTTTGTTCTGAAACGGTAACAGTTTTTACTTTCGTTTTTTGCTTATATCTCGAAAACAGTTACTCCTATCAATTTTTATCTTTTTACTAAAATTCAAGCTGATAAAATTTCCTACAAAATAGTTATTTGCATTTTTCATGTAGGACTAACCATAAGCGAGATATATGATTGAAAATAATTAATATTTAAAAAAAAAAGTGCTTTAACAGAAAATGTCTTGTGATTTAAAATACACTTAATTTATTGGGTCCAATACTTTATTAGAAGAAAAAGAAAGTGACATAAAAGTCACTGAAGTCTTCAGAGTCGTTTTTAAATGCTGCAGTTTCGTCTTCGTCTCAAACATTGAAAACTGAATTACATTTTTGTTCAGTAACAGTCACAGTTTTCTTATTGGTTTTTTGCTTATATCTCGAAAACAGTTACTCCTATCAATTTTTATCTTTCTGTCAAAATTAAAGCTGATAAAATTTCCTACAAAATAGTTATTTGCATTTTTCTTGTAGGACCAACCATAAGCGAGTTATAGAGTTGGATATAAATAATATTTAACAAAAACTTGCTTAAAAATAAAATGTTTGAAATACTGAAATTAAACTAAATTAATTGTGTCTAACACTTTAGTAGAGAAAAAAGAAAAGGACATAAAAGTCACCAAAGTCTTCAGAATCGTTTTTAGTCGTCATATTAATAACAATAACATTAATAATAATAATACTAATAGTACTAAATCTGCTTATATGCAAGCGCTTTATTAAGGTAACAGTTTTTTGGTTTCTTGCTTATATCTCGAAAACAGTTACTCCTATGAATTTTTGTCTTTCTTTCAAAATTGAAGCTGATAAAATATTCTACAGAATAGTTATTTGCATTTTTCTTGTAGGACCAACCATAAGCGAGTTATAGAGTTGGATATAAATAATATTTAACAAAAATTTGCTTTAAAATAAAATGTTTGAAAAACTGAAATTAAACTAATTTAATTGTGTCTAACACTTTAGTAGAGGAAAAAGAAGAAGACATAAAAGTCACTAAAGGTTTCAAAGTAGTCTTTAATCGTCATATTAATAACAATAACATTAATAATAATAATACTAATAGTACTAAATTTGCTTATATGCAAACGCTTAATTAAGGTAACAGTGTTTTGGTTTCTTGCTCATATCTCGAAAACAGTTACTCCTATCAATTTTTATCTTTTTACTAAAATTCAAGCTGATAAAATTTCCTACAAAATAGTTATTTGCATTTTTTATGTAGGACTAACCATAAGCGAGTTATAAAGTTGGATATAAATAATATTTAACAAAAACTTGCTTAAAAATAAAATGTTTGAAATACTGAAATTAAACTAAATTAATTGTGTCTAACACTTTAGTAGAGAAAAAAGAAAAGGACATAAAAGTCACCAAAGTCTTCAGAATCGTTTTTAGTCGTCATATTAATAACAATAACATTAATAATAATAATACTAATAGTACAAAATCTGCTTATATGCAAGCGCTTTATTAAGGTAACAGTTTTTTGGTTTCTTGCTTATATCTCGAAAACAGTTACTCCTATGAATTTTTGTCTTTCTTTCAAAATTAAAGCTGATAAAATATTCTACAGAATAGTTATTTGCATTTTTCTTGTAGGACTAACCATAAGCGAGTTATAGAGTTGGATATAAATAATATTTAACAAAAATTTGCTTTAAAACAAAATGTTTGAAAAATTGAAATTAAACTAATTTAACTGTGTCTAACACTTTAGTAGAGAAAAAAGGAAAAGACATAAAAGTCACTAAAGGTTTCAGAGTTGTCTTTAGTTGTCATATTAATAACAATAACATTAATAATAATAATACTAATAGTACTAAATTTGCTTATATGCAAACGCTTAATTAAGGTAACAGTGTTTTGGTTTCTTGCTTATATCTCGAAAACAGTTACTCCTATCAATTTTTATCTTTTTACTAAAATTCAAGCTGATAAAATTTCCTACAAAATAGTTATTTGCATTTTTCATGTAGGACTAACCATAAGCGAGATATATGATTGAAAATAATTAATATTTAAAAAAAAAGTGCTTTAACAGAAAATGTCTTGTGATTTAAAATACACTTAATTTATTGGGTCCAATACTTTATTAGAAGAAAAAGGAAGTGACATAAAAGTCACTGAAGTCTTCAGAGTCGTTTTTAAATGCTGCAGTTTCGTCTTCGTCTCAAACATTGAAAACCGAATTACATTTTTGTTCAGTAACAGTCACAGTTTTCTTATTGGTTTTTTGCTTATATCTCGAAAACAGTTACTCCTATCAATTTTTATCTTTCTTTCAAAATTAAAGCTGATAAAATTTCCTACAAAATAGTTATTTGCATTTTTCTTGTAGGACCAACCATAAGCGAGTTATAGAGTTGGATATAAATAATATTTAACAAAAATTTGCTTTAAAATAAAATGTTTGAAAAACTGAAATTAAACTAATTTAATTGTGTCTAACACTTTAGTAGAGGAAAAAGAAGAAGACATAAAAGTCACTAAAGGTTTCAAAGTTGTCTTTAATCGTCATATTAATAACAATAACATTAATAATAATAATACTAATAGTACTAAATTTGCTTATATGCAAACGCCTAATTAAGGTAACAGTGTTTTGGTTTCTTGCTCATATCTCGAAAACAGTTACTCCTATCAATTTTTATCTTTTTACTAAAATTCAAGCTGATAAAATTTCCTACAAAATAGTTATTTGCATTTTTTATGTAGGACTAACCATAAGCCAGATATAAGATTGAAAATAATTAATATTTAAAAAAGAAGTGCTTTAACAGAAAATGTCTTGTGATTTAAAATACACTTAATTTATTAGGTCCAATACTTTATTAGAAAAAAAAGGGTGTGACATATAAGTCACTGAAGTCTTCAGAGTCGATTTTAAATGCTGCATTTTCGTCTTCGTCTCAAACATTGAAAACTGAATTACATTTTTGTTCTGAAACGGTAACAGTTTTTACTTTGGTTTTTTGCTTATATCTCGAAAACAGTTACTCCTATCAATTTTTATCTTTCTTCAAAATTAAAGCTGATAACATTTCCTACAAAATAGTTATTTGCATTTTTCTTGTAGGACCAACCATAAGCGAGTTATAAAGTTGGATATAAATAATATTTAACAAAAACTTGCTTAAAAATAAAATGTTTGAAATACTGAAATTAAACTAAATTAATTGTGTCTAACACTTTAGTAGAGAAAAAAGAAAAAGACATAAAAGTCACCAAAGTCTTCAGAATCGTTTTTAGTCGTCATATTAATAACAATAACATTAATAATAATAATACTAACAGTACTAAATCTGCTTATATGCATGCGCTTTATTAAGGTAACAGTTTTTTGGTTTCTTGCTTATATCTCGAAAACAGTTACTCCTATGAATTTTTGTCTTTCTTTCAAAATTAAAGCTGATAAAATATTCTACAAAATAGTTATTTGCATTTTTCTTGTAGGACCAACCATAAGCGAGTTATAGAGTTGGATATAAATAATATTTAACAAAAATTTGCTTTAAAATAAAATGTTTGAAAAACTGAAATTAAACTAATTTAACTGTGTCTAACACTTTAGTAGAGGAAAAAGGAAAAGACATAAAAGTCACTAAAGGTTTCAGAGTTGTCTTTAGTTGTCATATTAATAACAATAACATTAATAATAATAATACTAATAGTACTAAATTTGCTTATATGCAAACGCTTAATTAAGGTAACAGTGTTTTGGTTTCTTGCTTATATCTCGAAAACAGTTACTCCTATCAATTTTTATCTTTTTACTAAAATTCAAGCTGATAAAATTTCCTACAAAATAGTTATTTGCATTTTTCATGTAGGACTAACCATAAGCGAGATATAAGTTTGAAAATAATTAATATTTAAAAAAAAAGTGCTTTAACAGAAAATGTCTTGTGATTTAAAATACACTTAATTTATTAGGTCCAATACTTTATTAGAAGAAAAAGGGGGTGACATATAAGTCACTGAAGTCTTCAGAGTCGATTGTAAATGCTGCATTTTCGTCTTCGTCTCAAACATTGAAAACTGAATTATATTTTTATTCTGAAACGGTAACAGTTTTCACTTTGGTTTTTTGCTTATATCTCGAAAACAATTACTTCTATCAGTTTTTATTTTTTTTTAAAATAAAGCTGATAAAATTTCCTACAAAATAGTTATTTGCATTTTTCTTGTAGGACCAACCATAAGCGAGTTATAAAGTTGGATATAAATAATATTTAACAAAAACTTGCTTAAAAATAAAATGTTTGAAATACTGAAATTAAACTAAATTAATTGTGTCTAACACTTTAGTAGCGAAAAAAGAAAAAGACATAAAAGTCACCAAAGTCTTCAGAATCGTTTTTAGTCGTCATATTAATAACAATAACATTAATAATAATAATACTAACAGTACTAAATCTGCTTATATGCATGCGCTTTATTAAGGTAACAGTTTTTTGGTTTCTTGCTTATATCTCGAAAACAGTTACTCCTATGAATTTTTGTCTTTCTTTCAAAATTAAAGCTGATAAAATATTCTACAAAATAGTTATTTGCATTTTTCTTGTAGGACCAACCATAAGCGAGTTATAGAGTTGGATATAAATAATATTTAACAAAAATTTGCTTTAAAATAAAATGTTTGAAAAACTGAAATTAAACTAATTTAACTGTGTCTAACACTTTAGTAGAGGAAAAAGGAAAAGACATAAAAGTCACTAAAGGTTTCAGAGTTGTCTTTAGTTGTCATATTAATAACAATAACATTAATAATAATAATACTAATAGTACTAAATTTGCTTATATGCAAACGCTTAATTAAGGTAACAGTGTTTTGGTTTCTTGCTTATATCTCGAAAACAGTTACTCCTATCAATTTTTATCTTTTTACTAAAATTCAAGCTGATAAAATTTCCTACAAAATAGTTATTTGCATTTTTCATGTAGGACTAACCATAAGCGAGATATAAGTTTGAAAATAATTAATATTTAAAAAAAAGTGCTTTAACAGAAAATGTCTTGTGATTTAAAATACACTTAATTTATTAGGTCCAATACTTTATTAGAAGAAAAAGGGGGTGACATATAAGTCACTGAAGTCTTCAGAGTCGATTGTAAATGCTGCATTTTCGTCTTCGTCTCAAACATTGAAAACTGAATTATATTTTTGTTCTGAAACGGTAACAGTTTTCACTTTGGTTTTTTGCTTATATCTCGAAAATTATTAATGTTATTGTTATTAATATGACGACTAAAAACGATTCTGAAGACTTTGGTGACTTTTATGTCTTTTTCTTTTTTCTCTACTAAAGTGTTAGACACAATTAATTTAGTTTAATTTCAGTATTTCAAACATTTTATTTTTAAGCAAGTTTTTGTTAAATATTATTTATATCCAACTTTATAACTCGCTTATGGTTGGTCCTACAAGAAAAATGCAAATAACTATTTTGTAGGAAATGTTATCAGCTTTAATTTTGAAAGAAAGATAAAAATTGATAGGAGTAACTGTTTTCGAGATATAAGCAAAAAACCAAAGTAAAAACTGTTACCGTTTCAGAACAAAAATGTAATTTAGTTTTCAATGTTTGAGACGAAGACGAAAATGCAGCATTTAAAATCGACTCTGAAGACTTCAGTGACTTATATGTCACCCCCTTTTTTTTCTAATAAAGTATTGGACCTAATAAATTAAGTGTATTTTAAATCACAAGACATTTTCTGTTAAAGCACTTCTTTTTTAAATATTAATTATTTTCAATCTTATATCTCGCTTATGGTTTGTCCTACATAAAAAATGCAAATAACTATTTTGTAGGAAATTTTATCAGCTTGAATTTTAGTAAAAAGATAAAAATTGATAGGAGTAACTGTTTTCGAGATATGAGCAAGAAACCAAAACACTGTTACCTTAATTAAGCGTTTGCATATAAGCAAATTTAGTTCTATTAGTATTATTATTATTAATGTTATTGTTATTAATATGACGATTAAAGACAACTTTGAAACCTTTAGTGACTTTTATGTCGTCTTCTTTTTCCTCTACTAAAGTGTTAGACACAATTAAATTAGTTTAATTTCAGTTTTTCAAACATTTTATTTTAAAGCAAATTTTTGTTAAATATTATTTATATCCAACTCTATAACTCGCTTATGGTTGGTCCTACAAGAAAAATGCAAATAAATATTTTGTAGGAAATTTTATCAGCTTTAATTTTGAAAGAAAGATAAAAATTGATAGGAGTAACTGTTTTCGAGATATAAGCAAAAAACCAATAAGAAAACTGTGACTGTTACTGAACAAAAATGTAATTCGGTTTTCAATGTTTGAGACGAAGACGAAACTGCAGCATTTAAAAACGACTCTGAAGACTTCAGTGACTTTTATGTCACTTCCTTTTTCTTCTAATAAAGTATTGGACCCAATAAATTAAGTGTATTTTAAATCACAAGACATTTTCTGTTAAAGCACTTCTTTTTTAAATATTAATTATTTTCAATCTTATATCTCGCTTATGGTTAGTCCTACATAAAAAATGCAAATAACTATTTTGTAGGAAATTTTATCAGCTTGAATTTTAGTAAAAAGATAAAAATTGATAGGAGTAACTGTTTTCGAGATATAAGCAAGAAACCAAAACACTGTTACCTTAATTAAGCGTTTGCATATAAGCAAATTTAGTACTATTAGTATTATTATTATTAATGTTATTGTTATTAATATGACAACTAAAGACAACTCTGAAACCTTTAGTGACTTTTATGTCTTTTCCTTTTTTCTCTACTAAAGTGTTAGACACAGTTAAATTAGTTTAATTTCAGTTTTTCAAACATTTTATTTTAAAGCAAATTTTTGTTAAATATTATTTATATCCAACTCTATAACTTGCTTATGGTTGGTCCTACAAGAAAAATGCAAATAACTATTTTGTAGAATATTTTATCAGCTTTAATTTTGAAAGAAAGACAAAAATTCATAGGAGTAACTGTTTTCGAGATATAAGCAAGAAACCAAAAAACTGTTACCTTAATAAAGCGCTTGCATATAAGCAGATTTAGTACTATTAGTATTATTATTAGTAATGTTATTGTTATTAATATGACGACTAAAAACGATTCTGAAGACTTTGGTGACTTTTATGTCTTTTTCTTTTTTCTCTACTAAAGTGTTAGACACAATTAATTTAGTTTAATTTCAGTATTTCAAACATTTTATTTTTAAGCAAGTTTTTGTTAAATATTATTTATATCCAACTTTATAACTCGCTTATGGTTGGTCCTACAAGAAAAATGCAAATAACTATTTTGTAGGAAATGTTATCAGCTTTAACTTTGAAAGAAAGATAAAAATTGATAGGATTAACTGTTTTTGAGATATGAGCAAGAAACCAAAACACTGTTACCTTAATTAAGCGTTTGCATATAAGCAAATTTAGTACTATTAGTATTATTATTATTAATGTTATTGTTATTAATATGACGATTAAAGACAACTTTGAAACCTTTAGTGACTTTTATGTCTTCTTCTTTTTCCTCTACTAAAGTGTTAGACACAATTAAATTAGTTTAATTTCAGTTTTTCAAACATTTTATTTTAAAGCAAATTTTTGTTAAATATTATTTATATCCAACTCTATAACTCGCTTATGGTTGGTCCTACAAGAAAAATGCAAATAACTATTTTGTTGGAAATTTTATCAGCTTTAATTTTGACAGAAAGATAAAAATTGATAGGAGTAACTGTTTTCGAGATATAAGCAAAAAACCAATAAGAAAACTGTGACTGTTACTGAACAAAAATGTAATTCAGTTTTCAATGTTTGAGACGAAGACGAAACTGCAGCATTTAAAAACGACTCTGAAGACTTCAGTGACTTTTATGTCACTTCCTTTTTCTTCTAATAAAGTATTGGACCCAATAAATTAAGTGTATTTTAAATCACAAGACATTTTCTGTTAAAGCACTTTTTTTTTAAATATTAATTATTTTCAATCATATATCTCGCTTATGGTTAGTCCTACATAAAAAATGCAAATAACTATTTTATAGGAAATTTTATCAGCTTAAATTTTAGTAAAAAGATAAAAATTGATAGGAGTAACTGTTTTCGAGATATAAGCAAGAAACCAAAACACTGTTACCTTAATTAAGCGTTTGCATATAAGCAAATTTAGTACTATTAGTATTATTATTATTAATGTTATTGTTATTAATATGACAACTAAAGACAACTCTGAAACCTTTAGTGACTTTTATGTCTTTTCCTTTTTCCTCTACTAAAGTGTTAGACACAATTAAATTAGTTTAATTTCAGTTTTTCAAACATTTTATTTTAAAGCAAATTTTTGTTAAAAAGTATTTATATCCAACTCTATAACTCGCTTATGGTTGGTCCTACAAGAAAAATGCAAATAACTATTTTGTAGGAAATTTTATCAGCTTTAATTTTGAAAAAAAGACAAAAATTCATAGGAGTAACTGTTTTCGAGATATAAGCAAGAAACCAAAAAACTGTTACCTTAATAAAGCGCTTGCATATAAGCAGATTTAGTACTATTAGTATTATTATTATTAATGTTATTGATATTAATATGACGACTAAAAACGATTCTGAAGACTTTGGTGACTTTTATGTCTTTTTCTTTTTTCTCTACTAAAGTGTTAGACACAATTAATTTAGTTTAATTTCAGTATTTCAAACATTTTATTTTTAAGCAAGTTTTTGTTAAATATTATTTATATCCAACTTTATAACTCGCTTATGGTTGGTCCCACAAGAAAAATGCAAATAACTATTTTGTAGGAAATGTTATCAGCTTTAATTTTGAAAGAAAGATAAAAATCGATAGGAGTAACTGTTTTCGAGATATGAGCAAGAAACCAAAACACTGTTACCTTAATTAAGCGTTTGCATATAAGCAAATTTAGTACTATTAGTATTATTATTATTAATGTTATTGTTATTAATATGACGATTAAAGGCAACTTTGAAACCTTTAGTGACTTTTATGTCTTCTTCTTTTTCCTCTACTAAAGTGTTAGACACAATTAAATTAGTTTAATTTCAGTTTTTCAAACATTTTATTTTAAAGCAAATTTTTGTTAAATATTATTTATATCCAACTCTATAACTCGCTTATGGTTGGTCCTACAAGAAAAATGCAAATAACTATTTTGTTGGAAATTTTATCAGCTTTAATTTTGACAGAAAGATAAAAATTGATAGGAGTAACTGTTTTCGAGATATAAGCAAAAAACCAATAAGAAAACTGTGACTGTTACTGAACAAAAATGTAATTCAGTTTTCAATGTTTGAGACGAAGACGAAACTGCAGCATTTAAAAACGACTCTGAAGACTTCAGTGACTTTTATGTCACTTCCTTTTTCTTCTAATAAAGTATTGGACCCAATAAATTAAGTGTATTTTAAATCACAAGACATTTTCTGTTAAAGCACTTTTTTTTTAAATATTAATTATTTTCAATCATATATCTCGCTTATGGTTAGTCCTACATAAAAAATGCAAATAACTATTTTATAGGAAATTTTATCAGCTTAAATTTTAGTAAAAAGATAAAAATTGATAGGAGTAACTGTTTTCGAGATATAAGCAAGAAACCAAAACACTGTTACCTTAATTAAGCGTTTGCATATAAGCAAATTTAGTACTATTAGTATTATTATTATTAATGTTATTGTTATTAATATGACAACTAAAGACAACTCTGAAACCTTTAGTGACTTTTATGTCTTTTCCTTTTTCCTCTACTAAAGTGTTAGACACAATTAAATTAGTTTAATTTCAGTTTTTCAAACATTTTATTTTAAAGCAAATTTTTGTTAAAAAGTATTTATATCCAACTCTATAACTCGCTTATGGTTGGTCCTACAAGAAAAATGCAAATAACTATTTTGTAGGAAATTTTATCAGCTTTAATTTTGAAAAAAAGACAAAAATTCATAGGAGTAACTGTTTTCGAGATATAAGCAAGAAACCAAAAAACTGTTACCTTAATAAAGCGCTTGCATATAAGCAGATTTAGTACTATTAGTATTATTATTATTAATGTTATTGATATTAATATGACGACTAAAAACGATTCTGAAGACTTTGGTGACTTTTATGTCTTTTTCTTTTTTCTCTACTAAAGTGTTAGACACAATTAATTTAGTTTAATTTCAGTATTTCAAACATTTTATTTTTAAGCAAGTTTTTGTTAAATATTATTTATATCCAACTTTATAACTCGCTTATGGTTGGTCCCACAAGAAAAATGCAAATAACTATTTTGTAGGAAATGTTATCAGCTTTAATTTTGAAAGAAAGATAAAAATCGATAGGAGTAACTGTTTTCGAGATATGAGCAAGAAACCAAAACACTGTTACCTTAATTAAGCGTTTGCATATAAGCAAATTTAGTACTATTAGTATTATTATTATTAATGTTATTGTTATTAATATGACGATTAAAGGCAACTTTGAAACCTTTAGTGACTTTTATGTCTTCTTCTTTTTCCTCTACTAAAGTGTTAGACACAATTAAATTAGTTTAATTTCAGTTTTTCAAACATTTTATTTTAAAGCAAATTTTTGTTAAATATTATTTATATCCAACTTTATAACTCGCTTATGGTTGGTCCTACAAGAAAAATGCAAATATTTATTTTGTAGGAAATTTTATCAGCTTTAATTTTGACAGAAAGATAAAAATTGATAGGAGTAACTGTTTTCGAGATATAAGCAAAAAACCAATAAGAAAACTGTGACTGTTACTGAACAAAAATGTAATTCAGTTTTCAATGTTTGAGACGAAGACGAAACTGCAGCATTTAAAAACGACTCTGAAGACTTCAGTGACTTTTATGTCACTTCCTTTTTCTTCTAATAAAGTATTGGACCCAATAAATTAAGTGTATTTTAAATCACAAGACATTTTCTGTTAAAGCACTTTTTTTTTAAATATTAATTATTTTCAATCATATATCTCGCTTATGGTTAGTCCTACATGAAAAATGCAAATAACTATTTTATAGGAAATTTTATCAGCTTGAATTTTAGTAAAAAGATAAAAATTGATAGGAGTAACTGTTTTTGAGATATAAGCAAGAAACCAAAACACTGTTACCTTAATTAAGCGTTTGTATATAAGCAAATTTAGTACTATTAGTATTATTATTATTAATGTTATTGTTATTAATATGACAACTAAAGACAACTCTGAAACCTTTAGTGACTTTTATGTCTTTTCCTTTTTCCTCTACTAAAGTGTATAGTTTTAGATATAGTTTTAGATACTTTTGTATAGTAAATGTTTTTATACCAGTTTTAAAATGAGTTATTAATTTTATTCAATTTCTTGCCTAAAAACACAGATCACAGATGATCTCTTGCATAGAAATGAGAAAACGCTCATATAACACACAAAATAAGCATCATTTTTGCTTAGAAAAACTAAGCTTTAATTTAGAAAGAAATTCATTATTATAAGTATTATTATCATTATTATTATTATTATTATTATTATTATTATTATTATTATTATTATTATTACTATTATTATTATTATTATTACTATTATTATTATTATTATTATTATTATTATTATTATTATTATTATTATTATTATTATTAACTTTTGTATAGTAAATGTTTTTATACCAGTTTTAAAATGAGTTATTAATTTTAGACAATTTCTTGCCTAAAAATACAGATCACAGATGATTTCTTGCATAGAAATGAGAAAGCGCTCATATAACACACAAAATAAGCTTCATTTTTGCTTAGAAAACTAAGCTTACTTTTATTTCTATTATTATTTTTATTATTATTATTATTATTATTATTATTATTATTATTATTATTGTTATTATTATTATTATTATTATTATTGTTATTATTATTATTATTATTAAAAACTTATATTAAACAGACAGAAAACGTCGTATTCTGACACAAAAAAACGAATTACGTTATAGACTTGACGAGAACGGCGTATCTCGGACTCTTATAGGAATCTTATAGGGTCAAAAATTATCAGTTTGGATTAAAACAAATTATTTTTGTTGACTCTCAGTCTGAATTGTTCATCAGTTCAAACAAAAACGGCTTACTTTAGACGATCTTTTGCTTTGAACAAGAAAACTTACATCGAACAGACTAAAAACGTATTAATCTGGCATAAAAGAGCAATTTATGTATCACTTTGGATAAAGGCAGCTAATCCTATTCGTTTCATTGCTTAAAATAGACAAAATTGTTAATAAATCTAACAAAAACGCTGTATTCTAGCACAAAATACTAATTACATTATAGTTTCGACGAGAATAGCTTATTTGGAATGATTCTATGCTTCCAAACGAGTAAATTTTTAATAAACAGATGCCAAACATCATGTTTTGTCCTATAAAGACATTTTATATTGCAGTTTGTATTAAAACAAAATATTTTCGTTGATTCTTTGTTAGAAGCAGCAAACCTAACATTAAAGAATCTGAAAACTTTGTATTCGGACACAAACCACCGAATTTTGTTTCAGTTTAGACAAAAACGGTTGATTTTCGACAATATTTTGCTTTGAACAAGAAAGCTTATATCAAACTGACTAAAAACGTCTTATTTTAGCACAAAACAAAAGATTTGCGT
Organism: Tribolium castaneum; assembly: GCF_031307605.1. Taxonomy (NCBI): domain Eukaryota; kingdom Metazoa; phylum Arthropoda; class Insecta; order Coleoptera; family Tenebrionidae; genus Tribolium; species Tribolium castaneum. The sequence continues at coordinate 9,867,319 of NC_087403.1, read as the reverse complement.
TATAGTCTTAAAGCTGATTCATGCCACAGTTTGGATAAAAACCAATTATTTTTGTTAATTCATTGTTACAAACAAGAAACCTTACATCAAAGAAACTGAAAACCCCTTATTTAGGCACAGAAATTCGAATTACGTTTCAGTCTGGACAAAAACTGCTTATTTTAGACGATCCTTTGTTTTGAACACGAAAACTTACATTAAAAAGATTAAAAACGTCTTATTCTGGCTGAAAACTGCAAATTATATATTACTCTAGATAAAAGCAATTTATCCTGATTACTCCTTTACTTAGAATAGAGTAAACTTGTATAAAACTTAATGAAAACTTTAAATTTCGTCTCAAAGAAATAATTTACGTTATAGTTTTGACCAGCACTGTTTATTTCAAACGAAATTATGATTCGAAACTAATGAACTTTTATGGGGCAGATGCAAAACCACATATTACCATATAAAGCGTTGTTTTAAAGCAAAGTATTACCTTTTGCAACAAGAAATTTCACGTCAAAGAAACTGAAAACTTCGTATCCATACATAAATATCTAATTACGTATCAGTTTAGGCAAATACAGCTTATTTTAAACGATTCCTTGCTATAAACAAGAAAAATTTTATCAAGCATATTGAAAACGTCTTATTCTCGAAAATAAGAGCAAATTATGTATCAGTTTTAACAAAAGCGGATTACTCTGTTTGATTCTATGCTTAGAGTAGAGTAAACTACTATAAAACGTAATGAAAACTCTATATTCAAGCTCAAAAGAACAAATTACGTTATAGTTTTGACAAAAAAAAATATTTCGGACGATTACATACTTCGAAGTAAGCAAACTTTAATTGAACATGTGCAAAAGCTAATACTTTGCTTTAAAATAATGATTTATGTGGTAATATGGTATTTTGCATCTGTCCTATAAAAGTTTACCCGTTTCGCTCCATTGAATCATTAGAAATAAATTATTTTGACACAACAACAACACAAATAATTTGTTTTTGTTTAAACTGTAACATAAGTCGCTTTTATAAAACGAACTAAGACGTTTGGCATCTGTTTAGTGAAAGTTTTCTCGTTTGGGGGCATAAAATCGTTTGAAATTAACAGTTCTGGTCAAAACTATTACGTAAATTATTTCTTTGTATCACTTTAAAGATTTGCGTTATAGTCTTGACGAGAACTGTTAATTTCAAACGATTCTATGCTTTGAAACCACTATACTTTCACTGAACAGAGACAAAACGTCTGATTTCGCCTTTAAAAAACGATTTATGTCACAGTTTGGATTAAAACCAATGATTTTCGTTTATTCATTGTTACAAACAAGAAACCTTACATCAAAGAAACTGAAAATCTCTTATTCAGGCCCAGAAAATCAAATTACGTTTCTGTCTGGACACAAATTGCTTATTTTAGACGATTCTTTCTTTTGAACACGAAAACTTACATTAAAAAGATTAAAAACGTCTTATTCTGGCTCAAAACTGCAAATTATGTATTACTTTGGATAAAAGCAGTTTATCCTGATTACTCCTTTGCTTAGAATAGAGCAAACTTGTATAAAACTTAATGAAAACTTTAAATTTCGTCTCAAAGAAATAATTTACGTTATAGTTTTGACCAGAACTGTTAATTTCAAACGATTTTATGCCCCCAAACGAGAAAACTTTCACTAAACAGATGCCAAACGTCTTAGTTCGTTTTATAAAAACGACATGTTACAGTTTAAACAAAAAAATTATTTTCGTTGTTGTGTCAAAATAATTTATTTCGAATGATTCAATGGAGCGAAACGAGTAAACTTTTATAGGACAGATGCAAAATACCATATTACCACATAAATCGTTATTTTAAAGCAAAGTATTAGCTTTTGCACTTGTTCAATTAAAGTTTGCTTACTTCGAAATATGTAGTCGTCCGAAATAATTTTTTTTTGTCAAAACTATAAAGTAATTTGTTCTTTTGAGCTTGAATATAGAGTTTTCATTACGTTTTATAGTAGTTTACTTTACTCTAAGCATAGAATCAAACAGAGTAATCCGCTTTTGTTAAAACTGATACATAATTTGCTCTTATTTTCGAGAATAAGACATTTTCAATATGTTTGATAAAATTTTTCTTGTTTATAGCAAGGAATCGTTTAAAATAAGCTGTATTTGCCTAAACTGATACGTAATTCGATATTTGTGCATGGATACGATGTTTTCAGTTTCTTTGACGTGAAATTTCTTGTTGCAAAAGGTAATACTTTGCTTTAAAACAACGCTTTATATGGTAATATGTGGTTTTGCATCTGCCCCATAAAAGTTCATTAGTTTCGAATCATAATTTCGTTTGAAATAAACAGTGCTGGTCAAAACTATAACGTAAATTATTTCTTTGAGACGAAATTTAAAGTTTTCATTAAGTTTTATACAAGTTTACTCTATTCTAAGTAAAGGAGTAATCAGGATAAATTGCTTTTATCTAGAGTAATATATAATTTGCAGTTTTCAGCCAGAATAAGACGTTTTTAATCTTTTTAATGTAAGTTTTCGTGTTCAAAACAAAGGATCGTCTAAAATAAGCAGTTTTTGTCCAGACTGAAACGTAATTCGAATTTCTGTGCCTAAATAAGGGGTTTTCAGTTTCTTTGATGTAAGGTTTCTTGTTTGTAACAATGAATTAACAAAAATAATTGGTTTTTATCCAAACTGTGGCATGAATCAGCTTTAAGACTATAACGCAAATCTTTTGTTTTGTGCTAAAATAAGACGTTTTTAGTCAGTTTGATATAAGCTTTCTTGTTCAAAGCAAAATATTGTCGAAAATCAACCGTTTTTGTCTAAACTGAAACAAAATTCGGTGGTTTGTGTCCGAATACAAAGTTTTCAGATTCTTTAATGTTAGGTTTGCTGCTTCTAACAAAGAATCAACGAAAATATTTTGTTTTAATACAAACTGCAATATAAAATGTCTTTATAGGACAAAACATGATGTTTGGCATCTGTTTATTAAAAATTTACTCGTTTGGAAGCATAGAATCATTCCAAATAAGCTATTCTCGTCGAAACTATAATGTAATTAGTATTTTGTGCTAGAATACAGCGTTTTTGTTAGATTTATTAACAATCTTGTCTATTTTAAGCAATGAAACAAATAGGATTAGCTGCCTTTATCCAAAGTGATACATAAATTGCTCTTTTATGCCAGATTAATACGTTTTTAGTCTGTTCGATGTAAGTTTTCTTGTTCAAAGCAAAAGATCGTCTAAAGTAAGCCGTTTTTGTTTGAACTGATGAACAATTCAGACTGAGAGTCAACAAAAATAATTTGTTTTAATCCAAACTGATAATTTTTGACCCTATAAGAGTCCTATAAGAGTCCGAGATACGCCGTTCTCGTCAAGTCTATAACGTAATTCGTTTTTTTGTGTCAGAATACGACGTTTTCTGTCTGTTTAATATAAGTTTTTAATAATAATAATAATAATAACAATAATAATAATAATAATAATAATAATAATAATAAAAATAATAATAATAATAATAATAATAATAATAGTAATAATAATAATAATAATAATAATAATAATAATAATAATAATAATAATAATAGTAATAAAAGGAATAATAATAATAATAATAATAATAATAATAATAATAATAATAATGATAATAATACTTATAATAATGAATTTCTTTCTAAATTAAAGCTTAGTTTTTCTAAGCAAAAATGATGCTTATTTTGTGTGTTATATGAGCGTTTTCTCATTTCTATGCAAGAGATCATCTGTGATCTGTGTTTTTAGACAAGAAATTGAATAAAATTAATAACTCATTTTAAAACTGGTATAAAAACATTTACTAAACAAAAGTTAATAATAATAATAATAATAATAATAATAATAATAATAATAATAATAATAATAATAATAATAATAATAATAATAATAATAATAATAATAATAATGATAATAATACTTATAATAATAAATTTCTTTCTAAATTAAAGCTTAGTTTTTCTAAGCAAAAATGATGCTTATTTTGTGTTATCTGAGCGTTTTCTCATTTCTATGCAAGAGATCATCTGTGATCTGTGTTTTTAGGCAAGAAATTGTCTAAAATTAATAACTCATTTTAAAACTGGTATAAAAACATTTACTATACAAAAGTTATAATCGATCTTTAATAATAATAATATTAATAATAATAATAATAATAATAATAATAATAATAATAATAATAATAATAATAATAGTAATAATAATAATAAAAATAATAGTAATAATAATAATAATAATAAAAATAAAAATAATAGTAGTAGTAAAAGTAAGCTTAGTTTTCTAAGCCAAAATGAAGCTTATTTTGTGTTATATGAGCGTTTTCTCATTTCTATGCAAAAGATCATGTGTGATCTGTGTTTTAAGTTGTGTCAGAATACGACGTTTTCTGTCTGTTTAATATAAGTTTTTAATAATAATAATAATAATAATAATAATAATAATAATAATAATAATAACAATAATAATAATAATAATAATAATAATAATAATAATAGTAATAGTAACAAAAGTAATAATAATAATAATACTTTTAAAAAGGAAAAATGGAGCTTATTTTGTGTGTTACATGAGCGTTTTCTCATTTTTATGCAAAAGATCATGTGTGATCTGTGTTTTTAGGCAATCTAAGCCATTTTATAGTTTTTAATATTTAACAAAAATTTGCTTTAAAATAAAATGTTTGAAAAACCGAAATTAAACTAAATTAATTGTGTCTAACACTTTAGTAGAGGAAAAAGGAGGAGACATAAAAGTCACTAAAGTCTTAAAGTTGTCTTTAGTCGTCATATTAATAACAATAACATTTATAATAACAATACTAGTAGTACTAAATTTGCTTATATGCAAGCGCTTAATTAAGGTAACAGTTTTTTTGTTTTTTGCCTATATCTCGAAAACAGTTACTCCTATCAATTTTTACTTTTTCACCAAAATTAAAGGTGATAAAATTTCCTACAAAATAGTTATTTGCATTTTTCATGTAGAACTAACCATAAGCGAGATATAAGTTTGAAAATAATTATTAATTAAAAAAAAGTGTTTTAACAGAAAATGTCTTGTGATTTAAAATACACTTAATTTGTTGGGTCCAATACTTTATTAGAAGAAAAAGGAGGTGACATAAAAGTCACTGAAGTCTTCAGAGTCGTTTTTAAATGCTGCATTTTTGACTTCGTCTCAAACATTGAAAACTGAATTACATTTTTGTTCAGTAACAGTTACAGTTTTCTTATTGGTTTTTTGCTTATATCTCAAAAACAGTTACTCCTATCAAATTTTATCTTTCTTTCAAAATTAAAGCTGATAAAATTTCCAACAAAATAGTTATTTACATTTTTCTTGTAGGACCAAGCATAAACGAGTTATAGAGTTGGATATAAATAATATTTAACAAAAATTTGCTTTAAAATAAAATGTTTGAAAAACCGAAATTAAACTAAATTAATTGAGTCTAACACTTTAGTAGAGGAAAAAGAAAAAGACATAAAAGTCACTAAAGGTTTCAGAGTTGTCTTTAGTTGTCATATTAATAACAATAACATTAATAATAATAATACTAATAGTACTAAATTTGCTTATATGCAAACGCTTAATTAAGGTAACAGTGTTTTGGTTTCTTGCTTATGTCTCGAAAACAGTTACTCCTATCAATTTTTATCTTTTTACTAAAATTCAAGCTGATAAAATTTCCTACAAAATAGTTATTTGCATTTTTCATGTAGGACTAACCATAAGCGAGATATATGATTGGAAATAATTAATATTTAAAAAAAAAGTGCTTTAACAGAAAATGTCTTGTGATTTAAAATACACTTAATTTATTGGGTCCAATACTTTATTAGAAGAAAAAGGAAGTGACATAAAAGTCACTGAAGTCTTCAGAGTCGTTTTTAAATGCTGCAGTTTCGTCTTCGTCTCAAACATTGAAAACTGAATTACATTTTTGTTCAGTAACAGTCACAGTTTTCTTATTGGTTTTTTGCTTATATCTCGAAAACAGTTACTCCTATCAATTTTTATCTTTCTGTCAAAATTAAAGCTGATAAAATTTCCTACAAAATAGTTATTTGCATTTTTCTTGTAGGACCAACCATAAGCGAGTTATAGAGTTGGATATAAATAATATTTAACAAAAATTTGCTTTAAAATAAAATGTTTGAAAAACTGAAATTAATCTAATTTAATTGTGTCTAACACTTTAGTAGAGGAAAAAGAAGAAGACATAAAAGTCACTAAAGGTTTCAAAGTTGTCTTTAATCGTCATATTAATAACAATAACATTAATAATAATAATACTAATAGTACTAAATTTGCTTATATGCAAGCGCTTAATTAAGGTAACAGTTTCTTGCTTATATCTCGAAAACAGTTACTCCTATCAATTTTTATCTATTTACTAAAATTAAAGCTGATAAAATTTCCTACAAAATAGTAATTTGCATTTTTTATGTAGGACTAACCATAAGCGAGATATAAGATTGAAAATAATTAATATTTAAAAAAGAAGTGCTCTAACAGAAAATGTCTTGTGATTTAAAATACACTTAATTTATTAGGTCCAATACTTTATTAAAAAAAAAAAGGGGGTGACATATAAGTCACTGAAGTCTTCAGAGTCGATTTTAAATGCTGCATTTTCGTCTTCGTCTCAAACATTGAAAACTGAATTACATTTTTGTTCTGAAACGGTAACAGTTTTTACTTTGGTTTTTTGCTTATATCTCGAAAACAGTTACTCCTATGAATTTTTGTCTTTCTTTCAAAATTAAAGCTGATAAAATATTCTACAAAATAGTTATTTGCATTTTTCTTGTAGGACCAACCATAAGCGAGTTATAGAGTTGGATATAAATAATATTTAACAAAAATTTGCTTTAAAATAAAATGTTTGAAAAACTGAAATTAAACTAATTTAACTGTGTCTAACACTTTAGTAGAGAAAAAAGAAAAAGACATAAAAGTCACTAAAGGTTTCAGAGTTGTCTTTAGTTGTCATATTAATAACAATAACATTAATAATAATAATACTAATAGTACTAAATTTGCTTATATGCAAACGCTTAATTAAGGTAACAGTGTTTTGGTTTCTTGCTTATATCTCGAAAACAGTTACTCCTATCAATTTTTATCTTTTTACTAAAATTCAAGCTGATAAAATTTCCTACAAAATAGTTATTTGCATTTTTCATGTAGGACTAACCATAAGCGAGATATATGATTGAAAATAATTAATATTTAAAAAAAAAGTGCTTTAACAGAAAATGTCTTGTGATTTAAAATACACTTAATTTATTAGGTCCAATACTTTATTAAAAAAAAAGGGGGGTGACATATAAGTCACTGAAGTCTTCAGAGTCGATTTTAAATGCTGCATTTTTGTCTTCGTCTCAAACATTGAAAACTGAATTACATTTTTGTTCTGAAACGGTAACAGTTTTTACTTTGGTTTTTTGCTTATATCTCGAAAACAGTTACTCCTATCAATTTTTATCTTTCTTTCAAAATTAAAGCTGATAACATTTCCTACAAAATAGTTATTTGCATTTTTCTTGTAGGACCAACCATAAGCGAGTTATAAAGTTGGATATAAATAATATTTAACAAAAACTTGCTTAAAAATAAAATGTTTGAAATACTGAAATTAAACTAAATTAATTGTGTCTAACACTTTAGTAGAGAAAAAAGAAAAAGACATAAAAGTCACCAAAGTTTTCAGAATCGTTTTTAGTCGTCATATTAATAACAATAACATTAATAATAATAATACTAATAGTACTAAATCTGCTTATATGCAAGCGCTTTATTAAGGTAACAGTTTTTTGGTTTCTTGCTTATATCTCGAAAACAGTTACTCCTATGAATTTTTGTCTTTCTTTCAAAATTAAAGCTGATAAAATATTCTACAAAATAGTTATTTGCATTTTTCTTGTAGGACCAACCATAAGCGAGTTATAAAGTTGGATATAAATAATATTTAACAAAAATTTGCTTTAAAATAAAATGTTTGAAAAACTGAAATTAAACTAATTTAATTGTGTCTAACACTTTAGTAGAGGAAAAAGAAGAAGACATAAAAGTCACTAAAGGCTTCAAAGTTGTCTTTAATCGTCATATTAATAACAATAACATTAATAATAATAATACTAATAGTACTAAATTTGCTTATGTGCAAACGCTTAATTAAGGTAACAGTGTTTTGGTTTCTTGCTCATATCTCGAAAACAGTTACTCCTATCAATTTTTATCTTTTTACTAAAATTCAAGCTGATAAAATTTCCTACAAAATAGTTATTTGCATTTTTTGTGTAGGACTAACCATAAGCGAGATATAAGATTGAAAATAATTAATATTTAAAAAAGAAGTGCTTTAACAGAAAATGTCTTGTGATTTAAAATACACTTAATTTATTAGGTCCAATACTTTATTAAAAAAAAAGGGGGTGACATATAAGTCACTGAAGTCTTCAGAGTCGATTTTAAATGCTGCATTTTCGTCTTCGTCTCAAACATTGAAAACTGAATTACATTTTTGTTCTGAAACGGTAACAGTTTTTACTTTGGTTTTTTGCTTATATCTCGAAAACAGTTACTCCTATCAATTTTTATCTTTCTTTCAAAATTAAAGCTGATAACATTTCCTACAAAATAGTTATTTGCATTTTTCTTGTAGGACCAACCATAAGCGAGTTATAAAGTTGGATATAAATAATATTTAACAAAAACTTGCTTAAAAATAAAATGTTTGAAATACTGAAATTAAACTAAATTAATTGTGTCTAACACTTTAGTAGAGAAAAAAGAAAAAGACATAAAAGTCACCAAAGTCTTCAGAATCGTTTTTAGTCGTCATATTAATAACAATAACATTAATAATAATAATACTAATAGTACTAAATCTGCTTATATGCAAGCGCTTTATTAAGGTAACAGTTTTTTGGTTTCTTGCTTATATCTCGAAAACAGTTACTCCTATCAATTTTTATCTTTCTTTCAAAATTAAAGCTGATAACATTTCCTACAAAATAGTTATTTGCATTTTTCTTGTAGGACCAACCATAAGCGAGTTATAAAGTTGGATATAAATAATATTTAACAAAAACTTGCTTAAAAATAAAATGTTTGAAATACTGAAATTAAACTAAATTAATTGTGTCTAACACTTTAGTAGAGAAAAAAGAAAAAGACATAAAAGTCACCAAAGTTTTCAGAATCGTTTTTAGTCGTCATATTAATAACAATAACATTAATAATAATAATACTAATAGTACTAAATCTGCTTATATGCAAGCGCTTTATTAAGGTAACAGTTTTTTGGTTTCTTGCTTATATCTCGAAAACAGTTACTCCTATGAATTTTTGTCTTTCTTTCAAAATTAAAGCTGATAAAATATTCTACAAAATAGTTATTTGCATTTTTCTTGTAGGACCAACCATAAGCGAGTTATAAAGTTGGATATAAATAATATTTAACAAAAATTTGCTTTAAAATAAAATGTTTGAAAAACTGAAATTAAACTAATTTAATTGTGTCTAACACTTTAGTAGAGGAAAAAGAAGAAGACATAAAAGTCACTAAAGGCTTCAAAGTTGTCTTTAATCGTCATATTAATAACAATAACATTAATAATAATAATACTAATAGTACTAAATTTGCTTATGTGCAAACGCTTAATTAAGGTAACAGTGTTTTGGTTTCTTGCTCATATCTCGAAAACAGTTACTCCTATCAATTTTTATCTTTTTACTAAAATTCAAGCTGATAAAATTTCCTACAAAATAGTTATTTGCATTTTTTGTGTAGGACTAACCATAAGCGAGATATAAGATTGAAAATAATTAATATTTAAAAAAGAAGTGCTTTAACAGAAAATGTCTTGTGATTTAAAATACACTTAATTTATTAGGTCCAATACTTTATTAAAAAAAAAGGGGGTGACATATAAGTCACTGAAGTCTTCAGAGTCGATTTTAAATGCTGCATTTTCGTCTTCGTCTCAAACATTGAAAACTGAATTACATTTTTGTTCTGAAACGGTAACAGTTTTTACTTTGGTTTTTTGCTTATATCTCGAAAACAGTTACTCCTATCAATTTTTATCTTTCTTTCAAAATTAAAGCTGATAACATTTCCTACAAAATAGTTATTTGCATTTTTCTTGTAGGACCAACCATAAGCGAGTTATAAAGTTGGATATAAATAATATTTAACAAAAACTTGCTTAAAAATAAAATGTTTGAAATACTGAAATTAAACTAAATTAATTGTGTCTAACACTTTAGTAGAGAAAAAAGAAAAAGACATAAAAGTCACCAAAGTCTTCAGAATCGTTTTTAGTCGTCATATTAATAACAATAACATTAATAATAATAATACTAATAGTACTAAATCTGCTTATATGCAAGCGCTTTATTAAGGTAACAGTTTTTTGGTTTCTTGCTTATATCTCGAAAACAGTTACTCCTATAAATTTTTGTCTTTTTTTCAAAATTAAAGCTGATAAAATTTCCTACAAATTAGTTATTTGCATTTTTCTTGTAGGACCAACCATAAGCGAGTTATAGAGTTGGATATAAATAATTTTTAACAAAAATTTGCTTTAAAATAAAATGTTTGAAAAACTGAAATTAAACTAATTTAATTGTGTCTAACACTTTAGTAGAGGAAAAAGGAAAAGACATAAAAGTCACTAAAGGTTTCAGAGTTGTCTTTAGTTGTCATATTAATAACAATAACATTAATAATAATAATACTAATAGTACTAAATTTGCTTATATGCAAACGCTTAATTAAGGTAACAGTGTTTTGGTTTCTTGCTTATATCTCGAAAACAGTTACTCCTATCAATTTTTATCTTTTTACTAAAATTCAAGCTGATAAAATTTCCTATAAAATAGTTATTTGCATTTTTCATGTAGGACTAACCATAAGCGAGATATATGATTGAAAATAATTAATATTTAAAAAAAAAGTGCTTTAACAGAAAATGTCTTGTGATTTAAAATACACTTAATTTATTGGGTCCAATACTTTATTAGAAGAAAAAGGAAGTGACATAAAAGTCACTGAAGTCTTCAGAGTCGTTTTTAAATGCTGCAGTTTCGTCTTCGTCTCAAACATTGAAAACTGAATTACATTTTTGTTCAGTAACAGTCACAGTTTTCTTATTGGTTTTTTGCTTATATCTCGAAAACAGTTACTCCTATCAATTTTTATCTTTCTGTCAAAATTAAAGCTGATAAAATTTCCTACAAAATAAATATTTGCATTTTTCTTGTAGGACCAACCATAAGCGAGTTATAGAGTTGGATATAAATAATATTTAACAAAAATTTGCTTTAAAATAAAATGTTTGAAAAACTGAAATTAAACTAATTTAATTGTGTCTAACACTTTAGTAGAGGAAAAAGAAGAAGACATAAAAGTCACTAAAGGTTTCAAAGTTGTCTTTAATCGTCATATTAATAACAATAACATTAATAATAATAATACTAATAGTACTAAATTTGCTTATATGCAAACGCTTAATTAAGGTAACAGTGTTTTGGTTTCTTGCTCATATCTCGAAAACAGTTACTCCTATCAATTTTTATCTTTTTTTCAAAATTAAAGCTGATAACATTTCCTACAAAATAGTTATTTGCATTTTTCTTGTGGGACCAACCATAAGCGAGTTATAAAGTTGGATATAAATAATATTTAACAAAAACTTGCTTAAAAATAAAATGCTTGAAATACTGAAATTAAACTAAATTAATTGTGTCTAACACTTTAGTAGAGAAAAAAGAAAAAGACATAAAAGTCACCAAAGTCTTCAGAATCGTTTTTAGTCGTCATATTAATAACAATAACATTAATAATAATATTACTAATAGTACTAAATCTGCTTATATGCAAGCGCTTTATTAAGGTAACAGTTTTTTGGTTTCTTGCTTATATCTCGAAAACAGTTACTCCTATGAATTTTTGTCTTTCTTGTCTTCTTCTTTTTCCTCTACTAAAGTGTTAGACACAATTAAATTAGTTTAATTTCAGTTTTTCAAACATTTTATTTTAAAGCAAATTTTTGTTTATGGTTGGTCCTACAAGAAAAATGCAAATAACTATTTTGTAGGAAATTTTATCAGCTTTAATTTTGACAGAAAGATAAAAATTGATAGGAGTAACTGTTTTCGAGATATAAGCAAAAAACCAATAAGAAAACTGTGACTGTTACTGAACAAAAATGTAATTCAGTTTTCAATGTTTGAGACGAAGACGAAACTGCAGCATTTAAAAACGACTCTGAAGACTTCAGTGACTTTTATGTCACTTCCTTTTTCTTCTAAAAAAGTATTGGACCCAATAAATTAAGTGTATTTTAAATCACAAGACATTTTCTGTTAAAGCACTTTTTTTTTAAATATTAATTATTTTCAATCATATATCTCGCTTATGGTTAGTCCTACATGAAAAATGCAAATAACTATTTGGTAGGAAATTTTATCAGCTTGAATTTTAGTAAAAAGATAAAAATTGATAGGAGTAACTGTTTTCGAGATATAAGCAAGAAACCAAAACACTGTTACCTTAATTAAGCGTTTGCATATAAGCAAATTTAGTACTATTAGTATTATTATTATTAATGTTATTGTTATTAATATGACAACTAAAGACAACTCTGAAACCTTTAGTGACTTTTATGTCTTTTCCTTTTTCCTCTACTAAAGTGTTAGACACAATTAAATTAGTTTAATTTCAGTTTTTCAAACATTTTATTTTAAAGCAAATTTTTGTTAAAAAGTATTTATATCCAACTCTATAACTCGCTTATGGTTGGTCCTACAAGAAAAATGCAAATAACTATTTTGTAGGAAATTTTATCAGCTTTAATTTTGAAAAAAAGATAAAAATTGATAGGAGTAACTGTTTTCGAGATATAAGCAAAAAACCAATAAGAAAACTGTGACTGTTACTGAACAAAAATGTAATTCGGTTTTCAATGTTTGAGACGAAGACGAAACTGCAGCATTTAAAAACGACTCTGAAGACTTCAGTGATTTTTATGTCACTTCCTTTTTCTTCTAATAAAGTATTGGACCCAATAAATTAAGTGTATTTTAAATCACAAGACATTTTCTGTTAAAGCACTTTTTTTTTAAATATTAATTATTTTCAATCATATATCTCGCTTATGGTTAGTCCTACATGAAAAATGCAAATAACTATTTTGTAGGAAATTTTATCAGCTTGAATTTTAGTAAAAAGATAAAAATTGATAGGAGTAACTGTTTTCGAGATATAAGCAAGAAACCAAAACACTGTTACCTTAATTAAGCGTTTGCATATAAGCAAATTTAGTACTATTAGTATTATTATTATTAATGTTATTGTTATTAATATGACAACTAAAGACAACTCTGAAACCTTTAGTGACTTTTATGTCTTTTCCTTTTTTCTCTACTAAAGTGTTAGACACAGTTAAATTAGTTTAATTTCAGTTTTTCAAACATTTTATTTTAAAGCAAATTTTTGTTAAATATTATTTATATCCAACTCTATACTCGCTTATGGTTGGTCCTACAAGAAAAATGCAAATAACTATTTTGTAGAATATTTTATCAGCTTTAATTTTGAAAGAAAGACAAAAATTCATAGGAGTAACTGTTTTCGAGATATAAGCAAGAAACCAAAAAACTGTTACCTTAATAAAGCGCTTGCATATAAGCAGATTTAGTACTATTAGTATTATTATTATTAATGTTATTGTTATTAATATGACGACTAAAAACGATTCTGAAGACTTTGGTGACTTTTATGTCTTTTTCTTTTTTCTCTACTAAAGTGTTAGACACAATTAATTTAGTTTAATTTCAGTTTTTCAAACATTTTATTTTAAAGCAAATTTTTGTTAAATATTATTTATATCCAACTCTATACTCGCTTATGGTTGGTCCTACAAGAAAAATGCAAATAACTATTTTGTAGGAAATGTTATTAGCTTTAATTTTGAAAGAAAGATAAAAATTGATAGGAGTAACTGTTTTCGAGATATAAGCAAAAAACCAAAGTAAAAACTGTTACCGTTTAAGAACAAAAATGTAATTCAGTTTTCAATGTTTGAGACGAAGACGAAAATGCAGCATTTAAAATCGACCCTGAAGACTTCAGTGACTTATATGTCACCCCCTTTTTTTTTAATAAAGTATTGGACCTAATAAATTAAGTGTATTTTAAATTACAAGACATTTTCTGTTAAAGCACTTCTTTTTTAAATATTAATTATTTTCAATCTTATATCTCGCTTATGGTTAGTCCTACATAAAAAATGCAAATAACTATTTTGTAGGAAATTTTATCAGCTTGAATTTTAGTAAAAAGATAAAAATTGATAGGAGTAACTGTTTTCGAGATATGAGCAAGAAACCAAAACACTGTTACCTTAATTAAGCGTTTGCATATAAGCAAATTTAGTACTATTAGTATTATTATTATTAATGTTATTGTTATTAATATGACAATTAAAGACAACTTTGAAACCTTTAGTGACTTTTATGTCTTCTTCTTTTTCCTCTACTAAAGTGTTAGACACAATTAAATTAGTTTAATTTCAGTTTTTCACACATTTTATTTTAAAGCAAATTTTTGTTAAATATTATTTATATCCAACTCTATAACTCGCTTATGGTTGGTCCTACAAGAAAAATGCAAATAACTATTTTGTAGGAAATTTTATCAGCTTTAATTTTGACAGAAAAATAAAAATTGATAGGAGTAACTGTTTTCGAGATATAAGCAAAAAACCAATAAGAAAACTGTGACTGTTACTGAACAAAAATGTAATTCAGTTTTCAATGTTTGAGACGAAGACGAAACTGCAGCATTTAAAAACGACTCTGAAGACTTCAGTGACTTTTATGTCACTTCCTTTTTCTTCTAATAAAGTATTGGACCCAATAAATTAAGTGTATTTTAAATCACAAGACATTTTCTGTTAAAGCACTTCTTTTTTAAATATTAATTATTTTCAATCATATATCTCGCTTATGGTTAGTCCTGCATGAAAAATGCAAATAACTATTTTGTAGGAAATTTTATCAACTTGAATTTTAGTAAAAAGATAAAAATTGATAGGAGTAACTGTTTTCGAGATATAAGCAAGAAACCAAAACACTGTTACCTTAATTAAGCGTTTGCATATAAGCAAATTTAGTACTATTAGTATTATTATTATTAATGTTATTGTTATTAATATAACAACTAAAGACAACTCTGAAACATTTAGTGACTTTTATGTCTTTTCCTTTTTTCTCTACTAGAGTGTTAGACACAGTTAAATTAGTTTAATTTCCGTTTTTCAAACATTTTATTTTAAAGCAAATTTTTGTTAAATATTATTTATATCCAACTCTATAACTCGCTTATGGTTGGTCCTACAAGAAAAATGCAAATAACTATTTTGTAGAATATTTTATCAGCTTTAATTTTGAAAAAAAGACAAAAATTCATAGGAGTAACTGTTTTCGAGATATAAGCAAGAAACCAAAAAACTGTTACCTTAATAAAGCGCTTGCATATAAGCAGATTTAGTACTATTAGTATTATTATTATTAATGTTATTGTTATTAATATGACGACTAAAAACGATTCTGAAGACTTTGGTGACTTTTATGTCTTTTTCTTTTTTCTCTACTAAAGTGTTAGACACAATTAATTTAGTTTAATTTCAGTATTTCAAACATTTTATTTTTAAGCAAGTTTTTGTTAAATATTATTTATATCCAACTTTATAACTCGCTTATGGTTGGTCCTACAAGAAAAATGCAAATAACTATTTTGTAGGAAATGTTATCAGCTTTAATTTTGAAAGAAAGATAAAAATTGATAGGAGTAACTGTTTTCGAGATATAAGCAAAAAACCAAAGTAAAAACTGTTACCGTTTCAGAACAAAAATGTAATTCAGTTTTCAATGTTTGAGACGAAGACGAAAATGCAGCATTTAAAATCGACTCTGAAGACTTCAGTGACTTATATGTCACCCCCTTTTTTTTTTAATAAAGTATTGAACCTAATAAATTAAGTGTATTTTAAATCACAAGACATTTTCTGTTAAAGCACTTCTTTTTTAAATATTAATTATTTTCAATCTTATATCTCGCTTATGGTTAGTCCTACATAAAAAATGCAAATAACTATTTTGTAGGAAATTTTATCAGCTTAAATTTTAGTAAAAAGATAAAAATTGATAGGAGTAACTGTTTTCGAGATATGAGCAAGAAACCAAAACACTGTTACCTTAATTAAGCGTTTGCATATAAGCAAATTTAGTACTATTTGTATTATTATTATTAATGTTATTGTTATTAATATGACGATTAAAGACAACTTTGAAACCTTTAGTGACTTTTATGTCTTCTTCTTTTTCCTCTACTAAAGTGTTAGACACAATTAAATTAGTTTAATTTCAGTTTTTCAAACATTTTATTTTAAAGCAAATTTTTGTTAAATATTATTTATATCCAACTCTATAACTCGCTTATGGTTGGTCCTACAAGAAAAATGCAAATAACTATTTTGTAGGAAATTTTATCAGCTTTAATTTTGACAGAAAGATAAAAATTCATAGGAGTAACTGTTTTCGAGATATAAGCAAGAAACCAAAAAACTGTTACCTTAATAAAGCGCTTGCATATAAGCAGATTTAGTACTATTAGTATTATTATTATTAATGTTATTGTTATTAATATGACGACTAAAAACGATTCTGAAGACTTTGGTGACTTTTATGTCTTTTTCTTTTTTCTCTACTAAAGTGTTAGACACAATTAATTTAGTTTAATTTCAGTATTTCAAACATTTTATTTTTAAGCAAGTTTTTGTTAAATATTATTTATATCCAACTCTATAACTCGCTTATGGTTGGTCCTACAAGAAAAATGCAAATAACTATTTTGTAGGAAATTTTATCAGCTTTAATTTTGACAGAAAGATAAAAATTGATAGGAGTAACTGTTTTCGAGATATAAGCAAAAAACCAATAAGAAAACTGTGACTGTTACTGAACAAAAATGTAATTCAGTTTTCAATGTTTGAGACGAAGACGAAACTGCAGCATTTAAAAACGACTTTGAAGACTTCAGTGACTTTTATGTCACTTCCTTTTTCTTCTAATAAAGTATTGGACCCAATAAATTAAGTGTATTTTAAATCACAAGACATTTTCTGTTAAAGCACTTTTTTTTAAATATTAATTATTTTCAATCATATATCTCGCTTATGGTTAGTCCTACATGAAAAATGCAAATAACTATTTTGTAGGAAATTTTATCAGCTTGAATTTTAGTAAAAAGATAAAAATTGATAGGAGTAACTGTTTTTGAGATATAAGCAAGAAACCAAAACACTGTTACCTTAATTAAGCGTTTGCATATAAGCAAATTTAGTACTATTAGTATTATTATTATTAATGTTATTGTTATTAATATGACAACTAAAGACAACTCTGAAACCTTTAGTGACTTTTATGTCTTTTTCTTTTTCCTTTACTAAAGTGTTAGACTCAATTAATTTAGTTTAATTTCGGTTTTTCAAACATTTTATTTTAAAGCAAATTTTTGTTAAATATTATTTATATCCAACTCTATAACTCGCTTATGGTTGGTCCTACAAAAAAATGCAAATAACTATTTTGTAGGAAATTTTATCAGCTTTAATTTTGAAAAAAAGATAAAAATTGATAGGAGTAACTGTTTTCGAGATATAAGCAAGAAACCAAAAAAATGTTACGTTAATTAAGCGTTTGCATATAAGCAAATTTAGTACTATTAGTATTATTATTATTAATGTTATTGTTATTAATATGACGACTAAAGACGACTCTGAAACATTTAGTGACTTTTATGTCTTCTCTTTTTTCCTCTACTAAAGTGTTAGACACAATTAATTTAGTTAATTTCCGGTTTTTCAAGCATTTTATTTTAAAGCAAATTTTTGTTAAATATTATTTATATCCAACTCTATAACTCGTTTATGCTTGGTCCTACAAGAAAAATGTAAATAACTATTTTGTTGAAAATTTTATCAGCTTTAATTTTGAAAGAAAGATAAAATTTGATAGGAGTAACTGTTTTCGAGATATAAGCAAAAAACCAATAAGAAAACTGTAACTGTTACTGAACAAAAATGTAATTCAGTTTTCAATGTTTGAGACGAAGTCAAAAATGCAGCATTTAAAAACGACTCTGAAGACTTCAGTAACTTTTATGTCACCTCCTTTTTCTTCTAATAAAGTATTGGACCCAACAAATTAAGTGTATTTTAAATCACAAGACATTTTCTGTTAAAACACTTTTTTTTTAATTAATAATTATTTTCAAACTTATATCTCGCTTATGGTTAGTTCTACATGAAAAATGCAAATAACTATTTTGTAGGAAATTTTATCACCTTTAATTTTGGTGAAAAAGTAAAAATTGATAGGAGTAACTGTTTTCGAGATATAGGCAAAAAACAAAAAAACTGTTACCTTAATTAAGCGCTTGCATATAAGCAAATTTAGTACTACTAGTATTGTTATTATAAATGTTATTGTTTCTAATATGACGACTAAAGACAACTTTAAGACTTTAGTGACTTTTATGTCTCCTCCTTTTTCCTCTACTAAAGTGTTAGACACAATTAATTTAGTTTAATTTCGGTTTTTCAAACATTTTATTTTAAAGCAAATTTTTGTTAAATATTAAAAACTATAAATTGGCTTAGATTGCCTAAAAACACATGATCTTTTGCATAAAAATGAGAAAACGCTCATGTAACACACAAAATAAGCTCCATTTTTCCTTTTTAAAAGTATTATTATTATTATTACTTTTGTTACTATTACTATTATTATTATTATTATTATTATTATTATTATTATTGTTATTATTATTATTATTATTATTATTATTATTATTATTATTATTATTATTATTATTATTATTATTAAAAACTTATATTAAACAGACAGAAAACGTCGTATTCTGACACAACTTAAAACACAGATCACACATGATCTTTTGCATAGAAATGAGAAAACGCTCATATAACACAAAATAAGCTTCATTTTGGCTTAGAAAACTAAGCTTACTTTTACTACTACTATTATTTTTATTTTTATTATTATTATTATTATTACTATTATTTTTATTATTATTATTACTATTATTATTATTATTATTATTATTATTATTATTATTAATATTATTATTATTAAAGACCGATTATAACTTTTGTATAGTAAATGTTTTTATACCAGTTTTAAAATGAGTTATTAATTTTAGACAATTTCTTGCCTAAAAACACAGATCACAGATGATCTCTTGCATAGAAATGAGAAAACGCTCAGATAACACAAAATAAGCATCATTTTTGCTTAGAAAAACTAAGCTTTAATTTAGAAAAAAATTTATTATTATAAGTATTATTATCATTATTATTATTATTATTATTGTTTCTTTTATTACTATTATTATTATTATTATTATTATTATTATTATTATTATTATTATTATTAACTTTTGTATAGTAAATGTTTTTATACCAGTTTTAAAATGAGTTATTAATTTTATTCAATTTCTTGCCTAAAAACACAGTTCACAGATGATCTCTTGCATAGAAATGAGAAAACGCTCATATAACACACAAAATAAGCATCATTTTTGCTTAGAAAAACTAAGCTTTAATTTAGAAAGAAATTCATTATTATAAGTATTATTATTATTATTGTTATTATTTCTATTATTATTATTATTATTATTATTATTATTATTATTATTATTATTACTATTATTATTATTATTATTACTATTATTATTATTATTATTATTATTATTATTATTATTAACTTTTGTATAGTAAATGTTTTTATACCAGTTTTAAAATGAGTTATTAATTTTAGACAATTTCTTGCCTAAAAATACAGATCACAGATGATTTCTTGCATAGAAATGAGAAAGCGCTCATATAACACACAAAATAAGCTTCATTTTTGCTTAGAAAACTAAGCTTACTTTTATTTCTATTATTATTTTTATTATTATTATTATTATTATTATTATTATTATTATTATTATTATTATTATTATTATTATTATTATTATTATTGTTATTATTATTATTATTATTATTATTGTTATTATTATTATTATTATTAAAAACTTATATTAAACAGACAGAAAACGTCGTATTCTGACACAAAAAAACGAATTACGTTATAGACTTGACGAGAACGGCGTATCTCGGACTCTTATAGGACTCTTATAGGGTCAAAAATTATCAGTTTGGATTAAAACAAATTATTTTTGTTGACTCTCAGTCTGAATTGTTCATCAGTTCAAACAAAAACGGCTTACTTTAGACGATCTTTTGCTTTGAACAAGAAAACTTACATCGAACAGACTAAAAACGTATTAATCTGGCATAAAAGAGCAATTTATGTATCACTTTGGATAAAGGCAGCTAATCCTATTCGTTTCATTGCTTAAAATAGACAAAATTGTTAATAAATCTAACAAAAACGCTGTATTCTAGCACAAAATACTAATTACATTATAGTTTCGACGAGAATAGCTTATTTGGAATGATTCTATGCTTCCAAACGAGTAAATTTTTAATAAACAGATGCCAAACATCATGTTTTGTCCTATAAAGACATTTTATATTACAGTTTGTATTAAAACAAAATATTTTTGTTGATTCTTTGTTAGAAGCAGCAAACCTAACATTAAAGAATCTGAAAACTATGTATTCGGACACAAACCACCGAATTTTGTTTCAGTTTAGACAAAAACGGTTGATTTTCGACAATATTTTGCTTTGAACAAGAAAGCTTATATCAAACTGACTAAAAACGTCTTATTTTAGCACAAAACAAAAGATTTGCGTTATAGTCTTAAAGCTGATTCATGCCACAGTTTGGATAAAAACCAATTATTTTTGTTAATTCATTGTTACAAACAAGAAACCTTACATCAAAGAAACTGAAAACCCCTTATTTAGGCACAGAAATTCGAATTACGTTTCAGTCTGGACAAAAACTGCTTATTTTAGACGATCCTTTGTTTTGAACACGAAAACTTACATTAAAAAGATTAAAAACGTCTTATTCTGGCTGAAAACTGCAAATTATATATTACTCTAGATAAAAGCAATTTATCCTGATTACTCCTTTACTTAGAATAGAGTAAACTTGTATAAAACTTAATGAAAACTTTAAATTTCGTCTCAAAGAAATAATTTACGTTATAGTTTTGACCAGCACTGTTTATTTCAAACGAAATTATGATTCGAAACTAATGAACTTTTATGGGGCAGATGCAAAACCACATATTACCATATAAAGCGTTGTTTTAAAGCAAAGTATTACCTTTTGCAACAAGAAATTTCACGTCAAAGAAACTGAAAACTTCGTATCCATACATAAATATCTAATTACGTATCAGTTTAGGCAAATACAGCTTATTTTAAACGATTCCTTGCTATAAACAAGAAAGATTTTATCAAGCATATTGAAAACGTCTTATTCTCGAAAATAAGAGCAAATTATGTATCAGTTTTAACAAAAGCGGATTACTCCGTTTGATTCTATGCTTAGAGTAGAGTAAACTACTATAAAACGTAATGAAAACTCTATATTCAAGCTCAAAAGAACAAATTACGTTATAGTTTTAACAAAAAAAAATATTTCGGACGATTACATACTTCGAAGTAAGCAAACTTTAATTGAACATGTGCAAAAGCTAATACTTTGCTTTAAAATAATGATTTATGTGGTAATATGGTATTTTGCATCTGTCCTATAAAAGTTTACCCGTTTCGCTCCATTAAATCATTAGAAATAAATTATTTTGACACAACAACAACACAAATAATTTGTTTTTGTTTAAACTGTAACATAAGTCGCTTTTATAAAACGAACTAAGACGTTTGGCATCTGTTTAGTGAAAGTTTTCTCGTTTGGGGGCATAAAATCGTTTGAAATTAACAGTTCTGGTCAAAACTATTACGTAAATTATTTCTTTGTATCACTTTAAAGATTTGCGTTATAGTCTTGACGAGAACTGTTAATTTCAAACGATTCTATGCTTTGAAACCAGTATACTTTCACTGAACAGAGGCAAAACGTCTGATTTCGCCTTTAAAAAACGATTTATGTCACAGTTTGGATTAAAACCAATGATTTTCGTTTATTCATTGTTACAAACAAGAAACCTTACATCAAAGAAACTGAAAACCTCTTATTCAGGCCCAGAAAATCAAATTACGTTTCAGTCTGGACACAAATTGCTTATTTTAGACGATTCTTTCTTTTGAACACGAAAACTTACATTAAAAAGACTAAAAACGTCTTACTCTGGCTCAAAACTGCAAATTATGTATTACTTTGGATAAAAGCAGTTTATCCTGATTACTCCTTTGCTTAGAATAGAGCAAACTTGTATAAAACTTAATGAAAACTTTAAATTTCGTCTCAAAGAAATAATTTACGTTATAGTTTTGACCAGAACTGTTAATTTCAAACGATTTTATGCCCCCAAACGAGAAAACTTTCACTAAACAGATGCCAAACGTCTTAGTTCGTTTTATAAAAACGACATGTTACAGTTTAAACAAAAAAATTATTTTCGTTGTTGTGTCAAAATAATTTATTTCGAATGATTCAATGGAGCGAAACGAGTAAACTTTTATAGGACAGTTGCAAAATACCATATTACCACATAAATCGTTATTTCAAAGCAAAGTATTAGCTTTTGCACTTGTTCAATTAAAGTTTGCTTACTTCGAAATATGTAGTCGTCCGAAATAATTTTTTTTTTGTCAAAACTATAACGTAATTTGTTCTTTTGAGCTTGAATTTAGAGTTTTCATTACGTTTTATAGTAGTTTACTCTACTCTAAGCATAGAATCAAACAGAGTAATCCGCTTTTGTTAAAACTGATACATAATTTGCTCTTATTTTCGAGAATAAGACATTTTCAATATGTTTGATAAAATTTTTCTTGTTTATAGCAAGGAATCGTTTAAAATAAGCTGTATTTGCCTAAACTGATACGTAATTCGATATTTGGGCATGGATACGATGTTTTCAGTTTCTTTGACGTGAAATTTCTTGTTGCAAAAGGTAATAATTTGCTTTAAAACAACGCTTTATATTGTAATATGTGGTTTTGCATCTGCCCCATAAAAGTTCATTAGTTTCGAATCATAAAATCGTTTGAATTAAACAGTGCTGGTCAAAACTATATCGTAAATTATTACTTTGAGACGAAATTTAAAGTTTTTATTAAGTTTTATACAAGTTTACTCTATTCTAAGTAAAGGAGTAATCAGGATAAATTGCTTTTATCTAGAGTAATATATAATTTGCAGTTTTCAGCCAGAATAAGACGTTTTTAATCTTTTTAATGTAAGTTTTTGTATTCAATACAAAGGATCGTCTAAAGTAAGCAGTTTTTGTCCAGACTGAAACGTAATTCGAATTTCTGTGCCTGAATAAGGGGTTTTCAGTTACTTTGATGTAAGGTTTCATGTTTGTAACAATGAATTAACGAAAATAATTGGTTTTTATCCAAACTGTGGCATGAATCGTTTTTAAAAGGCGAAATAAGATGTTTTTCCTCTGTACAGTGAAAGTTTACTCGTTTCAAAGCATAGAACCGTTTGAAATTAACAGCTCTCGTTAAGACTATAACGCAAATCTTTTGTTTTGTGCTAAAATAAGACGTTTTTAGTGAGTTTGATATAAGTTTTCTTGTTCAAAGCAAAATATTGTCGAAAATCAACCGTTTTTGTCTAAACTGATACAAAATTCGGTGGTTTGTGTCCGAATACAAAGTTTTCAGATTCTTTAATGTTAGGTTTGCTGCTTCTAATAAAGAATCAACGAAAATATTTTGTTTTAATACAAACTGCAATATAAAATGTCTTTATAGGACAAAACATGATGTTTGGCATCTGTTTAAGAAAAATTTACTCGTTTGGAAGCATAGAATCATTCCAAATAAGCTATTCTCGTCGAAACTATAATGTAATTAGTATTTTGTGCTAGAATACAGCGTTTTTGTTAGATTTATTAACAATTTTGTCTATTTTAAGCAATGAAACGAATAGGATTAGCTGCCTTTATTCAAAGTGATACATAAATTGCTCTTTTATGCCAGATTAATACCTTTTTAGTCTGTTCGACGTAAGTTTTCTTGTTCAAAGCAAAAGATCGTCTAAAATAAGCCGTTTTTGTTTGAACTGATAAACAATTCAGACTGAGACTCAACAAAAATAATTTGTTTTAATCCACACTGATACTTTTTGACCCTATAAGAGTCCTATAAGAGTCCGAGATACGCCGTTCTCGTCAAGTCTATAACGTAATTCGTTTTTTTGTGTCAGAATACGACGTTTTCTTTCTGTTTAATATGTTTTTAATAATAATAATAACAATAATAATAATAATAATAATAATAATAATAATAATAATAATAATAATAGTAATAATAATAATAATATTAATAATAATAATAATGAAAATAATAATAGTAATAAAAGTAAGCTTAGTTTTCTAAGCAAAAATGAAGCTTATTTTGTGTGTTATATGAGCGTTTTCTCATTTCTATGCAAGAAATCATCTGTGATCTGTGTTTTTAGGCAACAAATTGTCTAAAATTAATAACTCATTTTAAAACTGGTATAAAAACATTTACTATACAAAAGTTATAATCAGTTTTTAATAATAATAAAATTAATAATAATAATAATAATAATAATAATAATAATAATAATAAAAATAATAGTAATAATAATAATAATAATAATAATAATAATAATAATAGTAATAGTAACATAAGTAATAATAATAATAATACTTTTAATAAGGAAAAATGGGGCTTATTTTGTGTGTTACATGAGCGTTTTCTCATTTCTATGCAAAAGATCATGTGTGATCTGTGTTTTTAGGCAATCTAACCCATGTTATAGTTTTTAATATTTAACAAAAATTTGCTTTAAAATAAAATGTTTGAAAAACTGAAATTAAACTAAATTAATTGTGTCTAACACTTTAGTAGAGGAAAAAGGAGGAGACATAAAAGTCACTAAAGTCTTAGAGTTGTCTTTAGTCGTCATATTAATAACAATAACATTTATAATAACAATACTAGTAGTACTAAATTTGCTTATATGCAAGCGCTTACTTAAGTTAACAGTTTTTTTGTTTTTTGCTTATATCTCGAAAACAGTTACTCCTAACAATTTTTACTTTTTCACCAAAATTAAAGGTGATAAAATTTCCTACAAAATAGTTATTTGCATTTTTCATGTAGAACTAACCATAAGCGAGATATAAGTTTGAAAATAATTAATAATTAAAAAAAAGTGTTTTAACAGAAAATGTCTTGTGATTTAAAATACACTTAATTTATTGGGTCCAATAATTTATTAGAAGAAAAAGGAGGTAACATAAAAGTCACTGAAGTCTTCAGAGTCGTTTTTAAATGCTGCATTTTTGTCTTCGTCTCAAACATTGAAAACTGAATTACATTTTTGTTCAGTAACAGTTACAGTTTTCTTATTGGTTTTTTGCTTATATCTCGAAAACAGTTACTCCTATCAAATTTTATCTTTCTTTCAAAATTAAAGCTGATAAAATTTCCAACAAAATAGTTATTTACATTTTTCTTGTAGGACCAAGAATAAACGAGTTATAGAGTTGGATATAAATAATATTTAACAAAAATTTGCTTTAAAATAAAATGCTTGAAAAACCGGAATTAAACTAAATTAATTGTGTCTAACACTTTAGTAGAGGAAAAAGGAGAAGACATAAAAGTCACTAAATGTTTCAGAGTCGTCTTTAGTCGTCATATTAATAACAATAACATTAATAATAATAATACTAATAGTACTAAATTTGCTTATATGCAAACGCTTAATTAAGGTAACAGTTTTTTGGTTTCTTGCTTATATCTCGAAAACAGTTACTCCTATCAATTTTTATTTTTTTTTCAAAATTAAAGCTGATAAAATTTCCTACAAAATAGTTATTTGCATTTTTTTGTAGGACCAACCATAAGCGAGTTATAGAGTTGGATATAAATAATCTTTAACAAAAATTTGCTTTAAAATAAAATGTTTGAAAAACCGAAATTAAACTAAACTAAGACTAACACTTTAGTAGAGGTAAAAGGAGAAGACATAAAAGTCACCAAAGTCTTGAGAGTCGTTTTTAGTCGTCATATTAATAACAATAACATTAATAATAATAATACTAATATTACTAAATTTGCTTATATGCAAGCGCTTAATTAAGGTAACAGTTTTTTGGTTTCTTGCTTATATCTCGAAAACAGTTACTCCTATCAATTTTTAAATTTTTACTAAAATTAAAGCAAGCTGATAAAATTTTGTACAAAATAGTAATTTGCATTTTTCATGTAGGACTAACCATAAGCGAGATATAAGTTTGAAAATAATTAATATTTAAAAAAAAAGTGCTTTAACAGAAAATGTCTTGTGATTTAAAATACACTTAATTTAATGGGTCCAATACTTTATTAGAAGAAAAAGGAGGAGGCATAAAAGTCACTAAAGTCTTCAGAGTCGATTTTAAGTGCTGCATTTTTGTCTTTGTCTCAAACATTGAAAACTGAATTACATTTTTGTTCAGTAACAGTTACAGTTTTCTTATTGGTTTTTTGCTTATATCTCGAAAACAGTTACTCCTATAAAAATAAAAATAAATAAAATGTTTGAAAAACCGAAATTAAACTAAATTAATTAAGACTAACACTTTAGTAGAGGAAAAAAGAGAAGACATAAAAGTCACCAAAGTCTTGAGAGTCGTTTTTAGTCGTCATATTAATAACAATAACATTAATAATAATAATACTAATATTACTAAATTTGCTTATATGCAAGCGGTTAATTAAGGTAACAGTTTCTTGCTTATATCTCAAAAACAGTTACTCCTATCAATTGTTATCTTTTTACTAAAATTAAAGCTGATAAAATTTCCTACAAAATATTTATTTGCATTTTTTATGTAGGACTAACCATAAGCGAGATATAAGTTTGAAAATAATTAATATTTAAAAAAAAAGTGCTTTAACAGAAAATGTCTTGTGATTTAAAATACACTTAATTTATTGGGTCCAATACTTTATTAGAAGAAAAAGGAGGTGACATAAAAGTCACTGAAGTCTTCAGAGTCGTTTTTAAATGCTGCATTTTCGTCTTCGTCTCAAACATTGAAAACTGAATTACATTTTTGTTAAGTAACTGTAACAGTTTTCACTTTGGTTTTTTGCTTATATCTCAAAAACACCAAAATAGTTATTTACATTTTTCTTGTAGGACCAAGCATAAGCAAGTTATAGAGTTGGATATAAATAATATTAAACAAAAATTTGCTTTAAAATAAAATGTTTGACAAACCGAAATTAAACTAAATTAATTGTGTCTAACACTTTAGTAGAGGAAAAAGGAGGAGACATAAAAGTCATTAAAGTCTTCAGAATCGTCTTTAGTCGTCATATTAATAACAATAACATTAATAATAACAATACTATTAGTACTAAATTTGCTTATATGCAAGCGCTTAATTAAGGTAACAGTTTTTTTGTTGTTTGCTTATATCTCGAAAACAGTTACTCCTATCAGTTTTTACCTTTTCACCAAAATTAAAGCTGATAAAATTTCCTTCAAAATCGTTATTTGCATTTTTCATGTAGAACTAACCATAAGCAAGATATAAGTTTGAAAATAATTAATAATTAAAAAAAATGTGCTTTAACAGAAAATGTCTTGTGATTTAAAATACACTTAATTTATTGGGTTCAATACTTAATTAGAAGAAAAAGGAGGTGACAGTAAATGCTGCATTTTCGTCTTCGTCTCAAACATTAAATACTGAATTACACTTTGTTTAGTAACTGTTACAGTTTTCACTTTGGTTTTTTGCTTATATCTCGAAAACAGTTACTCCTATCAATTTTTATCTTTCCTTCAAAATTAAAGCTGATAAAATTTTTTACAAAATAGTTTTTTGCATTTTTTTGTAGGACCAACTATAAGCTAGTTATAGAGTTGGATATAAATAATCTTTAACAACAATTTGATATAAAAATAAAAAAAAGATAAAAATTGATAGGAGTAACTGTTTTCGAGATATAAGCAAGAAACCAAAAAACTGTTACCTTAATTAAGCGTTTGCATATAAGCTAATTTAGTACTAATAGTATTATTATTATTAATGTTATTGTTAATAATATGACGACTAAAGACGACTCTGAAACCTTTAGTGACTTTTATGTCTTCTTCTTTTTCCTCTACTAAAGTGTTAGACACAATTAATTTAGTTTAATTTCAGTATTTCAAACATTTTATTTTAAAGCAAATTCTTGTTAAATATTATTTATATCCATCTCTATAACTCGCTTATGCTTGGTCCTACAAGAAAAATGCAAATAACTGTTTTGTAGGAAATTTTATCAGCTTTAATTTTAGTAAAAAGATAAAAATTGATAGGAGTAACTGTTTTCGAGATATAAGCAAGAAACTAAAAAACTGTTACCTTAATAAAGCGCTTGCATATAAGCAAATTTAGTACTATTAGTATTATTATTATTAATGTTATTGTTATTAAAATATCGACTAAAAACGACTCTGAAGACTTTGGTGACTTTTATGTCTTCTCCTTTTTCCTATAGTAAAGTGTTAGACTCAATTAATTTAGTTTAATTTCGGTTTTTCAAACATTTTATTTTAAAGCAAATTTTTGTTGAAGATTATTTATATCCAACTCTATAACTCGCTTATGGTTGGTCTTACAAAAGAAATGCAAACAACTATTTTGTAGGAAATTTTATCAGCTTTAATTTTAGTAAAAAGATAAAAATTTATAGGAGTAACTGTTTTCGAGATATAAGCAAGAAACCAAAACACTGTTATCTTAATTAAGCGTTTGCATATAAGCAAATTTAGTACTATTAGTATTATTATCATTAATGTTATTGTTATTAATATGACGACTAAAGACGACTCTGAAACCTTTAGTGACTTTTATGTCTTTTTCTTTTTCCTCTACTAAAGTGTTAGACACAATTAAATTAGTTTAATTTCAGTTTTTCAAACATTTTATTTTAAAGCAAATTTTTGTTAAATATTATTTATATCCAACTCTATAACTCGCTTATGGTTGGTCCTACAAGAAAAATGCAAATAACGATTTTGTAGGAAATTTTATCAGCTTTAATTTTGAAATAAAGATAAAAATTGATAGGAGTAACAGTTTTCGAGATATAAGCAAAAAACCAATAAGAAAACTGTAACTGTTACTGAACAAAAATGTAATTCAGTTTTCAATGTTTGAGACGAAGACGAAAATGCAGCATTTAAAATCGACTCTGAAGACTTCAGTGACTTTTATGTCACCTCCTTTTTCTTCTAATAAACTATTGGACCCAATAAATTAAGTGTATTTTAAATCACAAGACATTTTCTGTTAAAGCACTTTTTCTTTAAATATTAATTATTTTCAAACTTATATCTCGCTTATGGTTAGTTCTACATAAAAAATGCAAATAGCTATTTTGTAGGAAATTTTATCAGCTTTAATTTTAATAAAAAGATAAAAATTAATAGGAGTAACTGTTTTCGAGATATAAGCAAGAAACTGTTATCTTAATTAAGCGCTTGCATATAAGCAAATTTAGTAATATTAGTATTATTATTATTAATGTTATTGTTATTAATATGACGATTAAAAACGACTCTCAAGACTTTGGTGACTTTTATGTCTTCTCCTTTTTCCTATACTAAAGTGTTAGACTCAATTTATTTAGTTTAATTTCGGTTTTTCAAACATTTTATTTTAAAGCAAATTTTTGTTAATAATTATTTATATCCAACACTATAACTCGCTTATGGTTGGTCTTACAAAAAAAATGCAAATAACTATTTTGTAGGAAATTTTATCAGCTTTAATTTTAAAAGAAAGATAAAAATTGATAAGAGTAATTGTTTTCGAGATATAAGCAAAAAACCAAAGTGAAAACTGTTACAGTTACTGAACAAAAATGTAATTCAGTTTTCATTGTTTGAGACGAAGACGAAAATGCAGCATTTAAAAACGACTCTTAAAACTTTAGTGACTTTTATGTCACCTCCCTTTTCTTCTAATAAAGTATTGGACCCAATAAATAAAGTGTATTATAAATCACACGACATTTTCTGTCAAACACTTTTTTTTTAAATATTAATTATTTTCAAACTTAAATCTCGCTTATGGTTAGTCCTACATAAAAAATGCAAATAATTATTTTGTAGGAAATTTTATCAGCTTTAATTTTTGTAAAATGATAAAAATTGATAGGAGTAACTGTTTTCGAGATATAAGCAAGAAACTGTTGCCTTAATTAAGCGCTTGCATATAAGCAAATTTAGTAATATTAGTATTATTATTATTAATGTTATTGTTATTAATATGACGACTAAAAACGACTCTCAAGATTTTGGTGACTTTTATGTCTTCTCCTTTTTCCTCTACTAATGTGTTAGTCTTAATTAATTTAGTTTAATTTCGGATTATCAAACATTTTATTTTAAAGCAAATTTTTGTTAAAGATTATCTATATCCAACTCTATCACTCGCTTATGGTTGGTCTTACAAAAAAAATGCAATTAACTATTTTGTAGGAAATTTTATCAGCTTTAATTTTGAAAAAAAAGTAAAAATTGATAGAAGTAACTGGTTTCGAGATATAAGCAAAAAACCAATAAGAAAACTGTAACTGTTACTGAACAAAAATGTAATTCAGTTTTCAATATTTGAGACTAAGACGAAAATGCAGCATTTAAAAACAACTCTGAAAACTTCAGTGACTTTTATGTCACCATTTTTTTCTTCTAATAAAGTATTGGACCCATTAAATT
The DNA here is from genome assembly GCF_031307605.1 of Tribolium castaneum. Classification (NCBI taxonomy): domain Eukaryota; kingdom Metazoa; phylum Arthropoda; class Insecta; order Coleoptera; family Tenebrionidae; genus Tribolium; species Tribolium castaneum. The sequence goes on along the minus strand of NC_087403.1, from coordinate 9,836,339 downwards.
AAGTGTATTTTAAATCCCAAGACATTTTCTGTTAAAGCAATTTTTTTTTAAATATTAATTATTTACAAACTTATATCTCGCTTATGGTTAGTCCTACATAAAAAATGCAAATAACTATTTTGTAGGAAATTTTATCAGCTTTAATTTTAGTGAAAAGATAAAAATTGATAGGAGTAACTGTTTTCGAGATATAAGCAAGAAACCAAAAAACTGTTACCTTAATTAAGGGCTTACATATAAGCAAATTTAGTACTAAAAACAACTCTGAAAACTTTGGTGACTTTTATGTCACCTCCTTTTTCTTCTAATAAAGTATTGGACCCATTAAATTAAGTGTATTTTAAATCACAAGACATTTTCTGTTAAAGCACTTTTTCTTTAAATATTAATTATTTTCAAACTTATATCTCGCTTATGGTTAGTTCTACATAAAAAATGCAAATAACTATTTTGTAGGAAATTTTATAAGCTTTAATTTTAGTAAAAAGATAAAAATTGATAGGAGTAACTGTTTTCGAGATATAAGCAAGAAACTGTTACCTTAATTAAGCGCTTGCATATAAGCAAATTTAGTACTATTAGTATTATTATTATTAATGTTATTGTTATTAATATGACGACTAAAGACGACTCTAAAACCTTTAGTGTCTTTTATGCCTTTTTCTTTTTTCTCTACTAAAGTGTTAGACACAATTAATTTAGTTTAATTTCAGTATTTCAAACATTTTATTTTAAAGCAAATTTTTGTTAAATATTATTTATATCCATCTCTATAACTCGCTTATGCTTGGTCCTACAAAAAAAATGCAAATAACTATTTTGTAGGAAATTTTATCAGCTTTAATTTTAGTAAAAAGATAAAAATTGATAGGAGTAACTGTTTTCGAGATATAAGCAAAAAACCAAAAAACTGTTACCTTAATAAAGCGCTTTCATATAAGCAAATTTAGTACTATTAGTATTATTATTATTAATGTTATTGTTATTAAAATGACGACTAAAAAAGACTCTAAAGACTTTGGTGACTTTTATGTCTTCTCCTTTTTCCTATACTAAAGTGTTAGACTCAATTAATTTAGTTTAATTTCGGTTTTTCAAACATTTTATTTTAAAGCAAATTTTTGTTGAAGATTATTTATATCCAACTCTATAACTCGCTTATGGTTGGTCTTACAAAAAAAATGCAAATAACTATTTTGTAGGAAATTTTATCAGCTTTAATTTTAGTAAAAAGATAAAAATTGACAGGAGTAACTGTTTTCGAGATATAAGCAAGAAACCAAAACACTGTTACCTTAATTAAGCGTTTGCATATAAGCAAATTTAGTACTATTAGTATTATTATTATTAATGTTATTGTTATTAATATGACGACTAAAGACGACTCTGAAACCTTTAGTGACTTTTATGTCTTTTTCTTTTTCCTCTACTAAAGTGTTAGACACAATTAATTTAGTTTAATTTCAGTATTTCAAACATTTTATTTTAAAGCAAATTTTTGTTAAATATTATTTATATCTATCTCTATAACTCGCTTATGCTTGGTCCTACAAGAAAAATGCAAATAACTATTTTGTAGGAAATTTTATCAGCTTTAATTTTAGTAAAAAGATAAAAATTAATAGGAGTAACTGTTTTCGAGATATAAGCAAAAAACCAAAAAACTGTTACCTTAATAAAGCGCTTGCATATAAGCAAATTTAGTACTATTAGTATTATTATTATTAATGTTATTGTTATTAAAATGACGACTAAAAAAGACTCTAAAGACTTTGGTGACTTTTATGTCTTCTCCTTTTTCCTATACTAAAGTGTTAGACACAATTAATTTAGTTTAATTTCAGTATTTCAAACATTTTATTTTAAAGCAAATTTTTGTTAAATATTATTTATATCCATCTCTATAACTCGCTTATGCTTGGTCCTACAAGAAAAATGCTAATAACTATTTTGTAGAAAATTTTATCAGCTTTAATTTTAGTATAAGATAAAAATTGATAGGAGTAACTGTTTTCGAGATATAAGCAAGAAACCAAAACACTGTTACCTTAATTAAGCGTTTGCATATAAGCAAATTTAGTACTATTAATATTATTATTATTAATGTTATTGTTATTAATATGACGACTAAAGACGACTCTGAAACCTTTAGTGACTTTTGTGTCTTTTCCTTTTTCCTCTACTAAAGTGGTAGACACAATTAAACTAGTTTAATTTCAGTTTTTCAAACATTTTATTTTAAAGCAAATTTTTGTTAAATATTATTTATATCCAACTCTATAACTCGCTTATGGTTGGTCCTACAAGAAAAATGCTAATAACGATTTTGTAGGAAATTTTATCAGCTTTAATTTTGAAAGAAAGATAAAAATTGATAGGAGTAATAGTTTTCAAGATATAAGCAAAAAACCAATAAGAAAACTGTAACTGTTACTGAACAAAAATGTAATTCAGTTTTCAATGTTTGAGACGGAGACGAAAATGCAGCATTTAAAATCGACTCTGAAGACTTCAGTGACTTTTATGTCACCTCCTTTTTCTTCTAATAAAGTATTGGACCCAATAAATTAAGGGTATTTTAAATCACAAGACATTTTCTGTTAAAGCACTTTTTTTTAAATATTAGTTATTTTCAATCATATATCTCGCTTATGGTTAGTCCTACATGAAAAATGCAAATTACTATTTTGTAGGAAATTTTATCAGCTTTAATTTTAGCAAAAGATAAAAATTGATAGGAGTAACTGTTTTCGAGATATAAGCAAGAAACCAAAACACTGTTACCTTAATTAAGCGTTTGCATATAAGCAAATTTAGTACTATTAGTATTATTATCATTAATGTTATTGTTATTAATATGACGACTAAAGACGACTCTGAAACCTTTAGTGACTTTTATGTCTTTTTCTTTTTCCTCTACTAAAGTGTTAGATCCAATTAAATTAGTTTAATTTCAGTTTTTCAAACATTTTATTTTAAAGCAAATTTTTGTTAAAGATTATTTATATCCAACTCTATAACTCGCTTATGGTTGGTCCTACATGAAAAATGCAAATAACGATTTTGTAGGAAATTTTATCAGCTTTAATTTTGAAATAAAAATAAAAATTAATAGGAGTAACAGTTTTCGAGATATAAGCAAAGAACCAATAAGAAAACTGTAACTGTTACTGAACAAAAATGTAATTCAGTTTTCAATGTTTGAGACGAAGACGAAAATGCAGCATTTAAAATCGACTCTGAAGACTTCAGTGACTTTTATGTCACCTCCTTTTTCTTCTAATAAAGTATTGGACCCAATAAATTAAGTGTATTTTAAATCACAAAACATTTTCTGTTAAAGCACTTTTTTTTAAATATTATTTATTTTCAAACTTATATCTCGCTTATGGTTAGTCCTACATGAAAAATGCAAATTACTATTTTGTAGGAAATTTTATCAGCTTTAATTTTAGTAAAAAGATAAAAATTGATAGTAGTAACTGTTTTCGAGATATAAGCAAGAAACCAAAAAACTGTTAACTTAATTAAGCGTTTGCGTATAAGCAAATTTAGTACTATTAGTATTATTATTATTAATGTTGTTGTTATTAATATGACGATTAAAGACGACTCTGAAACTTTTAGTGACTTTTATGTCTTCTTCTTTTTCCTCTACTAAAGTGTTAGACACAATTAATTTAGTTTAATTTCAGTATTTCAAACATTTTATTTTAAAGCAAATTTTTGTTAAATATTATTTATATCCATCTCTATAACTCGCTTATGCTTGGTCCTACAAGAAAAATGCAAATAACTATTTTGTTGGAAATTTAATCAGCTTTAATTTTGAAAAAAAGATAAAATTTGATAGGAGTAACTGTTTTCGAGATATAAGCAAAAAACCAATAAGAAAACTGTAACTGTTACTGAACAAAAATGTAATTCAGTTTTCAATGTTTGAGACGAAGACAAAAATGCAGCATTTAAAAACGACTCTAAAGATTTCAGTGACTTTTATGTCACCTTCTTTTTCTTCTAATAAAGTATTAAACCCAATAAATTAAGTGTATTTTAAATCACAAAACATTTTCTGTTAAAACACTTTTTTTTAATTATTAATTATTTTCAAACTTATATCTCGCTTATGGTTAGTTCTACATGAAAAATGCAAATAACTATTTTGTAGGAAATTTTATCACCTTTAATTTTGGTGCAAAAGTAAAAATTGATAGAAGTAACTGTTTTCGAGATATAAGCAAAAAACAAAAAAACTGTTACCTTAATTAAGCGCTTGCATATAAGCAAATTTAGTACTACTAGTATTGTTATTATAAATGTTATTGTTATTAATATGACGACTAAAGACAACTCTAAGACTTTAGTGACTTTTATGTCTCCTCCTTTTTCCTCTACTAAAATGTTAGACACAATTAATTTAGTTTAATTTCAGTTTTTCAAACATTTTATTTTAAAGCAAATATTTGTTAAATATTAAAAACTATAAAATGGCTTAGATTGCCTAAAAACACAGATCACACATGATCTTTTGCATAGAAATAAGAAAACGCTCATGTAACACACAAAATAAGCTCCATTTTTCCTTATTAAAAGTATTATTATTATTATTACTTATGTTACTATTACTATTATTATTATTATTATTATTATTATTATTATTATTATTATTATTATTATTATTACTATTATTTTTATTATTATTATTACTATTATTATTATTATTATTATTATTATTAATATAATTATTATTAAAAACCGATTATAACTTTTGTATAGTAAATGTTTTTATACCTGTTTTAAAATAAGTTATTAATTTTAGACAATTTCTTGTCTAAAAACACAGATCACAGATGATCTCTTGCATAGAAATGAGAAAACGCTCAGATAACACAAAATAAGCATCATTTTTGCTTAGAAAAACTAAGCTTTAATTTAGAAAGAAATTCATTATTATAAGTATTATTATCATTATTATTATTATTATTATTATTATTATTATTATTATTATTATTATTATTATTATTATTATTATTAACTTTTGTATAGTAAATGTTTTTATACCAGTTTTAAAATGAGTTATTAATTTTATTCAATTTCTTGCATAAAAACACAGATCACAGATTATTTCTTGCATAGAAATGAGTAAACGCTCATATAACACACAAAATAAGCTTCATTTTTGCATAGAAAACTAAGCTTACTTTTATTACTATTATTATTATTATTACTATTATTATTATTACTATTATTATTATTATTATTATTATTATTATTATTAACTTTTGTATAGTAAATATTTTTATACCAGTTTTAAAATGAGTTATTAATTTTAGACAATTTCTTGCCTAAAAACACAGATCACAGATGATTTCTTGCATAGAAATGAAAAAACGCTCATATAACACACAAAATAAGCTTCATTTTTGCTTAGAAAACTAAGCTTACTTTTATTACTATTATTATTTTCATTATTATTATTATTAATATTATTATTATTATTACTATTATTATTATTATTATTATTATTATTATTATTATTATTATTATTATTATTGTTATTATTATTATTATTAAAAACCTATATTAAACAGACAGAAAACGTCGTATTCTGTCACAAAAAAACGAATTACGTTATAGACTTGACGAGAACGGCGTATCTCGGACACTTATAGGACTCTTATAAGGTGAAAAAGTATCAGTTTGGATTAAAACAAATTATTTTTGTTGAGTCTCAGTCTGAATTGTTTATCAGTTTAAACAAAAACGGCTTATTTTAGACGATCTTTTGCTTTGAACAAGAAAACTTACATCGAACAGACTAAAAAGGTATTAATCTGGCATAAAAGAGCAATTTATGTATCACTTTGAATAAAGGCAGCTATTCCTATTCGTTTCATTGCTTAAAATAGACAAAATTGTTAATAAATCTAACAAAAACGCTGTATTCTAGCACAAAATACTAATTACATTATAGTTTCGACGAGAATAGCTTATTTGGAATGATTCTATGCTTCCAAACGAGTAAATTTTTATTAAACAGATGCCAAACATCATTTTTTGTCCTATAAAGACATTTTATATTGCAGTTTGTATTAAAACAAAATATTTTCGTTTATTCTTTGTTAGAAGCAGCAAACCTAACATTAAAGAATCTGAAAACTTTGTATTCGGACACAAACCACCGAATTTTGTATCAGTTTAGACAAAAACGGTTGATTTTCGACAATATTTTGCTTTGAACAAGAAAACTTATATCAAACTGACTAAAAACGTCTTATTTTAGCACAAAACAAAAGATTTGCGTTATAGTCTTAACGAGAGCTGTTAATTTCAAACGGTTCTATGCTTTGAAACGAGTAAACTTTCACTGTACAGCGGAAAAACATCTTATTTCGCCTTTTAAACGTCTTATTCTGGCTGAAAACTGCAAATTATATATTACTCTAGATAAAAGCAATTTATCCTGATTACTCCTTTACTTAGAATAGAGTAAACTTGTATAAAACTTAATGAAAACATTAAATTTCGTCTCAAAGAAATAATTTACGTTATAGTTTTGACCAGCACTGTTTATTTCAAACGATTTTATGATTCGAAACTAATGAACTTTTATGGGGCAGATGCAAAACCACATATTACCATATAAAGCGTTGTTTTAAAGCAAATTATTACCTTTTGCAACAAGAAATTTCACGTCAAAGAAACTGAAAACATCGTATCCATGCACAAATATCGAATTACGTATCAGTTTAGACAAATACAGCTTATTTTAAACGATTCCTTGCTATAAACAAGAAAAATTTTATCAAACATATTGAAAATGTCTTATTCTCGATAAGAGCAAATTATGTATCAGTTTTAACAAAAGCGGATTACTCTGTTTGATTCTATGCTTAGAGTAGAGTAAACTACTATAAAACGTAATGAAAACTCTATATTCAAGCTCAAAAGAACAAATTACGTTATAGTTTTGACAAAAAAAAATTATTTCGGACGACTACATACTTCGAAGTAAGCAAACTTTAATTGAACAAGTGCAAAAACTAATACTTTGCTTTAAAATAACGATTTATGTGGTAATATGGTATTTTGCATCTGTCCTATAAAAGTTTACTCGTTTCGCTCCATTGAATCATTCGAAATAAATTATTTTGACACAACAACGAAAATAATTTTTTTGTTCAAACTGTAACATGTTTTTATAAAACGAACTAAGACGTTTGGCATCTGTTTAGTGAAAGTTTTCTCGTTTGAGGGCATAAAATCGTTTGAAATTAACAGTTCTGGTCAAAACTATAATGTAAATTATTTCTTTGAGACGAAATTTAAAGTTTTCATTAAGTTTTATACAAGTTTGCTCTATTCTAAGCAAAGGAGTAATCAGGATAAACTACTTTTATCCAAAGTAATACACAATTTGCAGTTTTGAGCCAGAATAAGACGTTTTTAATCTTTTTAATGTAAGTTTTCGTGTTCAAAAGAAAGAATCGTCTAAAATAAGCAATTGTGTCCAGACTGAAACGTAATTTGATTTTCTGGTCCTGAATAAGAGGTTTTCAGTTTCTTTGATGTAAGGTTTCTTGTTTGTAACAATGAATAAACGAAAATCATTGGTTTTAATCCAAACTGTGACATAAATCGTTTTTTAAAGGCGAAATCAGACGTTTTGCCTCTGTTCAGTGAAAGAATACTGGTTTCAAAGCATAGAATCGTTTGAAATTAACAGTTCTCGGCAAGACTATAACGCAAATCTTTAAAGTGATACAAAGAAATAATTTACGTTATAGTTTTGACCAGAACTCTTAGTTTCAAACGATTTTATGCCCCCAAACGAGAAAACTTTCACGAAACAGATGCCAAACGTCTTAGTTCGTTTTATAAAAACGACTTATGTTACAGTTTAAACAAAAACAAATTATTTTCGTTGTTGTTGTGTCAAGATAATTTATTTCGAATGATTCAATGGAGCGAAACGAGTAAACTTTTATAGGACAGATGCAAAATACCATATTACCACATAAATCGTTATTTTAAAGCAAAGTATTGGCTTTTTCACTTGTTCAATTAAAGTTTGCTTACTTCGAAGTATGTAATCGTTCGAAATATTTTTTTTTAGTCAAAACTATAACGTAATTTGTTCTTTTGAGCTTGAATATAGAGTTTTCATTACGTTTTATAGTAGTTTACTCTACTCTAAGCATAGAATCAAACAGAGTAATCCGCTTTTGTTAAAACTGATACATAATTTGCTCTTATTTTCGAGAATAAGACGTTTTCAATATGCTTGATAAAATTTTTCTTGTTTATAGCAAGGAATCGTTTAAAATATGCTGTATTTGCCTAAACTGATACGTAATTCGATATTTATGTATGGATACGAAGTTTTCAGTTTCTTTGACGTGAAATTTCTTGTTGCAAAAGGTAATAATTTGCTTTAAAACAACGCTTTATATGGTAATATGTGGTTTTGCATCTACCCCATAAAAGTTCATTAGTTTCAAATCATAAAATCGTTTGAAATAAACAGTGCTGGTCAAAACTATAACGTAAATTATTTCTTTGAGACGAAATTTAAAGTTTTCATTAAGTTTTATACAAGTTTACTCTATTCTAAGTAAAGGAGTAATCAGGATAAATTGCTTTTATCTAGAGTAATATATAATTTGCAGTTTTCAGCCAGAATAAGACGTTTTTAATCTTTTTAATGTAAGTTTTTGTATTCAAAACAAAGGATCGTCTAAAGTAAGCAGTTTTTGTCCAGACTGAAACGTAATTCGAATTTCTGTGCCTGAATAAGGGGTTTTCAGTTACTTTGATGTAAGGTTTATGTTTGTAACAATGAATTAACGAAAATAATTGGTTTTTATCCAAACTGTGGCATGAATCGTTTTTAAAAGGCGAAATAAGATGTTTTTCCTCTGTACAGTGAAAGTTTACTCGTTTCAAAGCATAGAACCGTTTGAAATTAACAGCTCTCGTTAATACTATAACGCAAATCTTTTGTTTTGTGCTAAAATAAGACGTTTTTAGTCAGTTTGATATAAGTTTTCTTGTTCAAAGCAAAATATTGTCGAAAATCAACGGTTTTTGTCTAAACTGATACAAAATTCGGTGGTTTGTGTCCGAATACAAAGTTTTCAGATTCTTTAATGTTAGGTTTGCTGCTTCTAACAAAGAATCAACGAAAATATTTTGTTTTAATACAAACTGCAATATAAAATGTCTTTATAGGACAAAACATGATGTTTGGCATCTGTTTAATAAAAATTTACTCGTTTGGAAGCATGAATCATTCCAAATAAGCTATTCTCGTCGAAACTATAATGTAATTAGTATTTTGTGCTAGAATACAGCGTTTTAATAATAATAATAATAATAATAATAATAACAATAATAAAAATAATAATAATAATAGTAATAATAATAATAATAATAATAATAATAGTAATAATAATAATAATAATAATAATAATAATAGTAATAATAATAATAATAAAAATAATAATAATAGTAATAAAAGTAAGCTTAGTTTTCTAAGCAAAAATAAAGCTTATTTTGTGTGTTATATGAGCGTGTTCTCATTTCTATGCAAGAGATCATCTGTGATCTGTGTTTTTAGGCAAGAAATTGAATAAAATTAATAACTCATTTTAAAACTGGTATAAAAACATTTACTATACAAAAGTTAATAATAATAATAAAAATAATAATAATAATAATAATAATAATAAT
>NC_087403.1:9734107-9824107 GCF_031307605.1 Tribolium castaneum | reverse complement strand
TAATATTTAACAAAAATTTGCTTTAAAATAAAATGTTTGAAAAACTGAAATTAAACTAAATTAATTGTGTCTAACACTTTAGTAGAGGAAAAAGGAGGAGACATAAAAGTCACTAAAGTCTTAGAGTTGTCTTTAGTCGTCATATTAATAACAATAACATTTATAATAACAATACTAGTAGTACTAAATTTGCTTATATGCAAGCGCTTAATTAAGGTAACAGTTTTTTTGTTTTTTGCTTATATCTCGAAAACAGTTACTCCTATCAATTTTTACTTTTTCACCAAAATTAAAGGTGATAAAATTTCCTACAAAATAGTTATTTGCATTTTTTATGTAGAACTAACCATAAGCGAGATATAAGTTTGAAAATAATAATAATTAAAAATAAGTGGTTTAACAGAAAATGTCTTGTGATTTAAAATACACTTAATTTATTGGGTCCAATACTTTATTAGAAGAAAAAGGAGGTGACATAAAAGTCACTGAAATCATCAGAGTCGTTTTTAAATGCTGCATTTTTGTCTTCGTCTCAAACATTGAAAACTGAATTACATTTTTGTTCAGTAACAGTTACAGTTTTCTTATTGGTTTTTTGCTTATATCTCGAAAACAGTTCCTCCTATCAAATTTTATCTTTCTTTCAAAATTAAAGCTGATAAAATTTCCAACAAAATAGTTATTTACATTTTTCTTGTAGGACCAAGCATAAACGAGTTATAAAGTTGGAAATAAATAATATTTAACAAAAATTTGCTTTAAAATAAAATGCTTGAAAAACCGGAATTAAACTAAATTAATTGTGTCTAACACTTTAGTAGAGGAAAATGGAGAAGACATAAAAGTCACTAAATGTTTCAGAGTCGTCTTTAGTCGTCATTTTAATAACAATAACATTAATAATAATAATACTAATAGTACTAAATTTGCTTATATGCAAACGCTTAATTAAGGTAACAGTTTTTTGGTTTCTTGCTTATATCTCGAAAACAGTTACTCCAATCAATTTTTATCTTTTTTTCAAAATTAAAGCTGATAAAATTTCCTACAAAATAGTTATTTGCATTTTTTTGTAGGACCAACCATAAGCGAGTTATAGAGTTGGATATAAATAATCTTTAACAAAAATTTGCTTTAAAATAAAATGTTTGAAAAACCGAAATTAAACTAAATTAAGACTAACACTTTAGTAGAGGAAAAAGGAGAAGACATAAAAGTTACCAAAGTCTTGAGAGTCGTTTTTAGTCGTCATATTAATAACAATAACATTAATATTAATAATACTAATATTATTAAATTTGCTTATACGCAAGCGCTTAATTAAGGTAACAGTTTTTTGGTTTCTTGCTTATATCTCGAAAACAGTTACTCCTATCAATTTTTATCTTTTTACTAAAATTAAAGCTGATAAAATTTCCTACAAAATAGTTATTTGCATTTTTCATGTAGGACTAACCATAAGCGAGATATAAGTTTGATAATAATTAATATTTAAAAAAAAAGTGCTTTAACAGAAAATGCCTTGTGATTTAAAATACAATAAAAACATTTACTATACAAAAGTTATAATCGGTTTTTAATAATAATAATAATAATAATAATAATAATAATAATAATAATAATATTAATAATAATAATAATAATAATAATAATACTTATAATAATGAATTTTTTTCTAAATTAAAGCTTAGTTTTTCTAAGGAAAAATGAAGCTTATTTTGTGTTATCTGAGCGTTTTCTCATTTCTATGCAAGAGATCATCTGTGATCTGTTTTTAGGCAAGAAATTGTCTAAAATTAAAAACTCATTTTAAAACTGGTATAAAAACATTTACTATACAAAAGTTATAGTCGGTTTTTAATAATAATAATATTAATAATTATTTTAACATTAATTTAGTTTAATTTCGGTTTTTCAAACATTTTATTTTATATCAAATTTTTGTTAAAGGTTATTTATATCCAACTCTATAACTCGCTTATGGTTGGTCCTACAAAAAAAATGCAAAAAAACTAATTTGTAAAAAATTTTATCAGCTTCAATTTTGAAGGAAAGATAAAAATTGATAGGAGTAACTGTTTTCGAGATATAAGCAAAAAACCAAAGTGAAAACTGTAACAGTTACTAAACAAAAATGTAATTCAGTATTTAATGTTTGAGACGAAGACGAAAATGCAGCATTTACAGTCACTTCCTTTTTCTTCTAATTAAGTATTGGACCCAATAAATTAAGTGTATTTTAAATCACAAGATATTTTCTGTTAAAGCACATTTTTTTTAATTATTAATTATTTTCAAACTTTTATCTTGCTTATGGTTAGTTCTACATGAAAAATGCAAATAATGATTTTGAAGGAAATTTTATCAGCTTTAATTTTGGTGAAAAGTTAAAAATTGATAGGAGTAACTGTTTTCGAGATATAAGAAAACAACAAAAAAACTGTTACCTTAATTAATCGCTTGCATATAAGCAAATTTAGTACTAATAGTATTGTTATTATTAATGTTATTGTTATTAATATGACGACTAAAGACGATTCTGAAGACTTTAGTGACTTTTATGTCTCCTCCTTTTTCCTCTACTAAAGTGTTAGACACAATTAATTTAGTTTAATTTCGGTTTTTCAAACATTTTATTTTAAAGCAAATTTTTGTTAAATATTAAAAACTATAAAATGGCTTAGATTGCCTAAAAACACAGATCACACATGATCTTTTGCATAGAAATGAGAAAACGCTCATGTAACACACAAAATAAGCTCCATTTTTTCTTATTAAAAGTATTATTAGTATTATTACTTATGTTACTATTACTATTATTATTATTATTATTATTATTATTATTATTATTATTATTATTATTATTATTATTATTACTATTATTATTATTATTATTATTATTATTATTATTATTATTATTATTATTATTATTATTAATATTATTATTATTAAAAACCGATTATAACTTTTGTATAGTAAATGTTTTTATACCAGTTTTAAAATAAGTTATTAATTTTAGACAATTTCTAGCCTAAAAACACAGATCACAGATGATCTCTTGCATAGAAATGAGAAAACGCTCAGATAACACAAAATAAGCATCATTTTTGCTTAGAAAAACTAAGCTTTAATTTAGAAAGAAATTCATTATTATAAGTATTATTATCATTATTATTATTATTATTATTATTATTATCATTATTATTATTATTATTATTATTAACTTTTTTATAGTAAATGTTTTTATACCAGTTTTAAAATGAGTTATTAATTTTATTCAATTTCTTTCCTAAAAACACAGATCACAGATGATCTCTTGCATAGAAATGAGAAAACGCTCATATAACACACAAAATAAGCTTCATCTTTGCTTAGAAAACTAAGCTTACTTTTATTACTATTATTATTTTCATTATTATTATTATTATTATTATTACTATTATTATTATTATTTTTATTATTATTATTATTATTATTATTATTATTATTGTTATTATTATTATTATTATTATTAAAAACTTATATTAAAAAGACAGAAAACGTCGTATTCTGACATAAAAAAACGAATTACTTTATAGACTTGACGAGAACGGCGTATCTCGGACGCTTATAGGACTCTTATAGGGTCAAAAAGTATCAGTTTGGATTAAAACAAATTATTTTGTTGAGTCTCAGTCTGAATTGTTTATCAGTTCAAACAAAAACGGCTTATTTTAGACGATCTTTTGCTTTGAACAAGAAAACTTACATCGAACAGACTAAAAACGTATTAATCTGGCATAAAAGAGCAATTTATGTATCACTTTGGATAAAGGCAGCTAATCCTATTCGTTTAATTGCTTAAAATAGACAAAATTGTTAATAAATCTAACAAAAACGCTGTATTCTAGCACAAAATACTGATTACATTATAGTTTCGACAAAAATAGCTTATTTGGAATGATTCTATGCTTCCAAACGAGTAAATTTTTATTAAACAGATGCCAAACATCATGTTTTGTCCTATAATGACATTTTATATTGCAGTTTGTATTAAAACAAAATATTTTCGTTGATTCTTTGTTAGAAGCAGCAAACCTAACATTAAAGAATCTGAAAACTTTGTATTCGGACACAAACCACCGAATTTTGTATTAGTTTAGACAAAAACGGTTGATTTTCGACAGTATTTTGCTTTGAACAAGAAAACTTATATGACTGACTGACAGACTGACGTTGTTGTTGTGTCAAAATAATTTATTTCGAATGATTCAATGGAGCGAAACAAGTAAACTTTTATAGGACAGATGCAAAATACCATATTACAACATAAATCGTTATTTTAAAGCAAAGTATTAGCTTTTGTACATGTTCAATTAAAGTTTGCTTACTTCGAAGTATGTAGTAGTCCGAAATAATTTTTTTTTGTCAAAACTATAACGTAATTTGTTCTTTTGAGCTTGAATATAGAGTTTTCATTACGTTTTATAGTAGTTTACTCTACTCTAAGCATAGAATCAAACAGAGTAATCCGCTTTTGTAAAACTGATACATAATTTGCTCTTATTTTCGAGAATAAGACATTTTCAATATGTTTGATAAAATTTTTCTTGTTTATAGCAAGGAATCGTTTAAAATAAGCTCTATTTGCATAAACTGATACGTAATTCGATATTTGTGCATGGATACGATGTTTTCAGTTTCTTTGACGTGAAATTTTTTGTTGCAAAAGGTAATAATTTGCTTTAAAACAACGCTTTATATGGTAATATGTGGTTTTGCATTTGCCCCATAAAAGTTCATTAGTTTTGAATCATAAAATTGTTTGAAATAAACAGTGCTGGTCAAAACTATAACGTAAATTATTTCTTTGAGACGAAATTTAAAGTTTTCATTAAGTTTTATACAAGTTTATTCTATTCTAAGTAAAGGAGTAATCAGGATAAATTGCTTTTATCTAGAGTAATATATAATTTGCAGTTTTCGGCCAGAATAAGACGTTTTTAATCTTTTTAATGTAAGTTTTTGTATTCAAAACAAAGGATCGTCTAAAGTAAGCAGTTTTTGTCCAGACTGAAACGTAATTCGAATTGCTGTGCCTGAATAAGGGGTTTTCAGTTACTTTGATGTAATACAAACTGCAATATAAAATGTCTTTATAGGACAAAACATGATGTTTGGCAACTGTTTAAAAAAAAATTACTCGTTTGGAAGCATAGAATCATTCGAAATAAGCTATTCTCGTCGAAACTATAATGTAATTAGTATTTTGTGCTAGAATACTGCGTTTTTGTTAGATTTATTAACAATTTTGTCTATTTTAAGCAATGAAACGAATAGGATTAGCTGCCTTTATCCAAAGTGATACATAAATTGCTCTTTTATGCCAGATTAATACGTTTTTAGTCTGTTCGATGTAAGTTTTCTTGTTCAAAGCAAAAGATCGTCTAAAATAAGCCGTTTTTGTTTGAACTGGTAAACAATTCAGACGGAGACTCAACAAAAATAATTTGTTTTAATCCAAACTGATACTTTTTGACCCTATAAGAGTCCTATAAGAGTCCGAGATAAGCCGTTCTCGTCAAGTCTATAACGTAATTCGTTTTTTTGTGTCAGAATACGACGTTTTCTGCCTGTTTAATATAAGTTAATTTAGAAAGAAATTCATTATTATAAGTATTATTATTATTATTATTATTATTATTATTATTATTATTATTATTATTATTATTATTATTATTATTATTATTATTAAAAACCGATTATAACTTTTGTATAGTAAATGTTTTTATTGTATTTTAAATCACAAGGCATTTTCTGTTAAAGCACTTTTTTTTTAAATATTAATTATTATCAAACTTATATCTCGCTTATGGTTAGTCCTACATGAAAAATGCAAATAACTATTTTGTAGGAAATTTTATCAGCTTTAATTTTAGTAAAAAGATAAAAATTGATAGGAGTAACTGTTTTCGAGATATAAGCAAGAAACCAAAAAACTGTTACCTTAATTAAGCGCTTGCATATAAGCAAATATAGTACTATTAGCATTATTATTATTAATGTTATTGTTATTAATATGACGACTAAAGACGACTCTGAAACCTTTAGTGACTTTTATGTCTTTTCCTTTTTCCTCTACTAAAGTGTTAGACACAATTAATTTAGTTTAATTTCAGTTTTTCAAACATTTAATTTTAAAGCAAATTTTTGTTAAAGGTTATTTATATCTAACTCTTTAACTCGCTTACGGTAGGTCCTACAAAAGAAATGCATGTAACTATTTTGTAGGAAATTTTATCAGCTTTAATTTTGAAAGAAAGATAAAAATTGATAAGAGTAAATGTTTTCGAGATATAAGCAAAAAACCAAAGTGAAAACTGTTACAGTTACTGAACAAAAATGTAATTCAGTTTTCAATATTTGAGACGAAGACGAAAATGCATCATTTACAAACGACTCTAAAAACTTCAGTGACATTTCTGTCACCTCCTTTTTCTTCTAATAAAGTATTGGACCCAATAAATTAAGTGTATTTTAAATCACAAGACATTTTCTGTTAAAGCACATTTTTTTTTAAATATCAATTATTTTCAAACTTATATCACGCTTATGGTTAGTCCTACATGAAAAATGCAAATAACTATTTTGTAGGAAATTTTATCAGCTTTAATTTTAGTGAAAAGATAAAAATTGATAGGAGTAACTGTTTTCGAGATATAAGCAAGAAACAAAAAAACTGTTACCTTAATTAAGGGCTTGCATATAAGCAAATTTAGTACTAAAAACAACTCTGAAGACTTTGGTGACTTTTATGTCTTCTTCTTTTTCCTCTACTAAAGTGTTAGACACAATTAATTTAGTTTAATTTCGGTTTTTCAAACATTTTATTTTAAAGCAAATTTTTGTTAAAGATTATTTATATCCAACTCTATAACTCGCTTACGGTTGGTCCTACAAAAAAAATGCGAATAACTATTTTGTAGAAAATTTTATCAGCTTTAATTTTGAAAGAAAGATAAAAATTGATAGGAGTAACTGTTTTCGAGATATAAGCAAAAAACCAATAAGAAAACTGTAACTGTTACTGAACAAAAATGTAATTCAGTTTTCAATGTTCGACTCTGAAGACTTCAGTGACTTTTATGTCTCCTCCTTTTTTTTCTAATAAAGTATTGGACCCATTAAATTAAGTGTATTTTAAATCACAAGACATTTTCTGTTAAAGCACTTCTTTTTAAATATTAATTATTTTCAAACTTATATCTCGCTTATGGTTAGTCCTACAAGAAAAATGCAAATTAGTATTTTGTAGGAAATTTTATCAGCTTTAATTTTAGTAAAAAGATAAAAATTGATAGGAGTAACTGTTTTCGAGATATAAGCAAAAAACCAAAAAACTGTTACCTTAATTAAGCGCTTGCATATAAGCAAATTTAATAATATTAGTATTATTAATATTAATGTTATTGTTATTAATATGACGACTAAAAACGACTCTCAAGACTTTGGTGACTTTTATGTCTTCTCGTTTTTCTTCTACTAAAGTGTTAGTCTTAATTTAGTTTAATTTCGGTTTTTCAAACATTTTATTTTAAAGCAAATTTTTGTTAAAGATTATTTATATCCAACTCTATAACTCGCTTATGGTTGGTCCTACAAAAAAATGCAAATAACTATTTTGTAGGAAATTTTATCAGCTTTAATTTTGAAAAAAAGATAAAAATTGATTGGAGTAACTGTTTTCGAGATATAAGCAAGAAACCAAAAAACTGTTACCTTAATTAAGCGTTTGCATATAAGCAAATTTAGTACTATTAGTATTATTATTATTAATGTTATTGTTATTAATATGACGTCTAAAGACGACTCTGAAACATTTAGTGACTTTTATGTCTTCTCCTTTTTCCTCTACTAAAGTGTTAGACACAATTAATTTAGTTTAATTCCGGTTTTTCAAGCATTTTATTTTAAAGCAAATTTTTGTTAAATATTATTTATATCCAACTCTATAACTCGTTTATGCTTGGTCCTACAAGAAAAATGTAAATAACTATTTTGTTGGAAATTTTATCAGCTTTAATTTTGAAAGAAAGATAAAATTTGATAGGAGGAACTGTTTTCGAGATATAAGCAAAAAACCAAGAAGAAAACTGTAACTGTTACTGAACAAAAATGAAATTCAGTTTTCAATGTTTGAGATTTAGACAAAAATGCAGCATTTAAAAACGACTCTGAAGACTTCAGTGACTTTTATGTCACCTCCTTTTTCTTCTAATAAAGTATTGGACCCAATAAATTAAGTGTATTTTAAATCACAAGACATTTTCTGTTAAAACACTTTTTTTTAATTATTAATTATTTTCAAACTTATATCTCGCTTATGGTTAGTTCTACATGAAAAATGCAAATAACTATTTTGTAGAAAATTTTATCACCTTTAATTTTGGTGAAAAAGTAAAAATTGATAGGAGTAACTATAAAATGGCTTAGATTGCCTAAAAACACAGATCACACATAATCTTTTGCATAGAAATGAGAAAACGCTCATTTAACACACAAAATAAGCTCCATTTTTCCTTATTAAAAGTATTATTATTATTACTTTTGTTACTATTACTATCATTATTATTATTATTATTATTGATATTATTATTATTATTATTATTATTATTATTATTATTATTATTATTATTATTATTTATATTATTATTATTATTAACTTATTAATTTTAGCCAATTTCTTGCCTAAAAACTATCAAATGGCTTAGATTGCCTAAAAACACAGATCACACATGATCTTTTGCATAGAAATGAGAAAAGCTCATGTAACACAAAATAAGCTTCATTTTTGCTTAGAAAACTAAGCTTACTTTTATTACTACTATTATTATTATTTTTATTAATATTATTATTATTACTATTATTTTTATTATTATTATTACTATTATTATTATTATTATTATTATTAATATTATTATTATTAATATTATTATTATTAAAAACCGATTATAACTTTTGTATAGTAAATGTTTTTATACCAGTTTTAAAATGAGTTATTAATTTTAGACAATTTCTTGCCTAAAAACACAGATCACAGATGATCTCTTGCATAGAAATGAGAAAACGCTCAGATAACACAAAATAAGCATCATTTTTGCTTAGAAAAACTAAGCTTTAATTTAGAAAGAAATTTATTATTATAAGTATTATTATCATTATTATTATTATTATTATTATTATTATTATTGTTTCTTTTATTACTATTATTATTATTATTATTATTATTATTATTATTATTATTATTATTATTATTATTAACTTTTGTATAGTAAATGTTTTTATACCAGTTTTAAAATGAGTTATTAATTTTATTCAATTTCTTGCCTAAAAACACAGATCACAGATGATCTCTTGCATAGAAATGAGAAAACGCTCATATAACACACAAAATAAGCTTTATTTTTGCTTAGAAAACTAAGCTTACTTTTATTACTATTATTATTATTTTTATTTATATTATTATTATTATTATTATTATTATTATTATTATTATTATTATTAACTTTTGTATAGTAAATGTTTTTATACCAGTTTTAAAATAAGTTTTTAATTTTAGACAATTTCTTGCCTAAAAACACAGATCACAGATGATCTCTTGCATAGAAATGAGAAAACGCTTAGATAACACAAAATAAGCATCATTTTTGCTTAGAAAAACTAAGCTTTAATTTAGAAAGAAATTCATTATTATTATTATTATTATTATTATTATTTCTTTTATTATTATTATTATTATTATTATTATTATTATTATTATTATTATTATTATTATTATTATTATTATTATTATTATTATTATTATTATTATTATTATTATTATTATTATTATTATTATTATTATTATTATTAACTTTTGTATAGTAAATGTTTTTATACCAGTTTTAAAATGAGTTATAATTTTATTCAATTTCTTGCCTAAAAACACAGATCACAGATGATCTCTTGCATAGAAATGAGAAAACGCTCATATAACACACAAAATAAGCTTCATTTTTGCTTAGAAAACTAAGCTTACTTTTATTACTATTATTATTATTTTTATTATTATTATTACTATTATTATTATTATTATTATTATTATTATTATTATTATTATTAACTTTTGTATGGTAAATGTTTTTATACCAGTTTTAAAATGAGTTATTAATTTTAGACAATTTCTTGCCTAAAAATACAGATCACAGATGATTTCTTGCATAGAAATGAGAAAACGCTCATATAACACACAACATAAGCTTCATTTTTGCTTAGAAAACTAAGCTTACTTTTATTACTACTATTATTATTATTATTATTATTATTATTACTATTATTATTATTAATATTATTTTTATTATTATTATTATTATTATTGTTATTATTATTATTATTAAAAAATTGTATTAAACAGACAGAAAACGTCGTATTCTGACACAAAAAAACGAATTACGTTATAGACTTGACGAGAACGGCGTATTTCGGACTCTTATAGGACTCTTATAGGGTCAAAAAGTATCAGTTTGGATTAAAACAAATTATTTTTGTTGACTCTCAGTCTGAATTGTTCATCAGTTCAAACAAAAACGGCTTATTTTAGACGATCTTTTGCTTTGAACAAAAAAACTTACATCGAACAGACTAAAAACGTATTAATCTGGCATAAAAGAGCAATTTATGTATCACTTTGGATAAAGGCAGCTAATCCTATTCGTTTCATTGCTTAAAATAGACAAAATTGTTAATAAATCTAACAAAAACGCTGTATTCTAGCACAAAATACTAATTACATTATAGTTTCGACGAGAATAGCTTATTTGGAATGATTCATGCTTCCAAACGAGTAAATTTTTATTAAACAGATGCCAAACATCATGTTTTGTCCTATAAAGACATTTTATATTGCAGTTTGTATTAAAACAAAATATTTTCGTTGATTCTTTGTTAGAAGCAGCAAACCTAACATTAAAGAATCTGAAAACTTTGTATTCGGACACAAACCACCGAATTTTGTATCAGTTTAGACAAAAACCGTTGATTTTCGACAATATTTTGCTTTGAACAAGAAAACTTATATCAAACTGACTAAAAACGTCTTATTTTAGCACAAAACAAAAGATTTGCGTTATAGTCTTAACGAGAGCTGTTAATTTCAAACGGTTCTATGCTTTGAAACGAGTAAACTTTCACTGTACAGAGGAAAAACATCTTATTTCGCCTTTTAAAAACGATTCATGCCACAGTTTGGATAAAAACCAATTATTTTCGTTAATTCATTGTTACAAACATAAACCTTACATCAAAGTAACTGAAAACCCCTTATTCAGGCACAGAATTTCGAATTACGTTTCAGTCTGGACAAAAACTGCTTACTTTAGACGATCCTTTGTTTTGAATACAAAAACTTACATTAAAAAGATTAAAAACGTCTTATTCTGGCTGAAAACTGCAAATTATATATTACTCTAGATAAAAGCAATTTATCCTGATTACTCCTTTACTTAGAATAGAGTAAACTTGTATAAAACTTAATGAAAACTTTAAATTTCGTCTCAAAGAAATAATTTACGTTATAGTTTTGACCAGCACTGTTTATTTCAAACGATTTTATGATTCGAAACTAATGAACTTTTATGGGGCAGATGCAAAACCACATATTACCATATAAAGCGTTGTTTTAAAGCAAATTATTACCTTTTGCAACAAGAAATTTCACGTCAAAGAAACTGAAAACTTCGTATCCATACATAAATATCGAATTACGTATCAGTTTAGGCAAATACAGCTTATTTTAAACGATTCCTTGCTATAAACACGAAAAATTTTATCAAGCATATTGAAAACGTCTTATTCTCGAAAATAAGAGCAAATTATGTATCAGTTTTAACAAAAGCGGATTACTCTGTTTGATTCTATGCTTAGAGTAGAGTAAACTACTATAAAACGTAATGAAAACTCTATATTCAAGCTCAAAAGAACAAATTACGTTATAGTTTTGACTAAAAAAAAATATTTCGGACGATTACATACTTCGAAGTAAGCAAACTTTAATTGAACAAGTGCAAAAGCTAATACTTTGCTTTAAAATAACAATTTATGTGGTAAAATGGTATTTTGCATCTGTCCTATAAAAGTTTACTCGTTTCGCTTCATTGAATCATTCGAAATAAATTATTTTGACACAACAACAACGAAAATAATTTGTTTTTGTTTAAACTGTAACATAAGTCGCTTTTATAAAACGAACTAAGACGTTTGGCTTCTGTTTAGTGAAAGTTTTCTCGTTTGGGGGCATAAAATCGTTTGAAATTAAGAGTTCTGGTCAAAACTATAACGTAAATTATTTCTTTGTATCACTTTAAAGATTTGCGTTATAGTCTTGACGAGAACTGTTAATTCCAAACGATTCTATGCTTTGAAACCAGTATACTTTCACTGAACAGAGGCAAAACGTCTAATTTCGCTTTTAAAAAACGATTTATGTCACAGAAAATCAAATTACGTTTCAGTCTAGACACAAATTGCTTATTTTAGACGATTCTTTCTTTTGAACACGAAAACTTACATTAAAAAGATTAAAAACGTCTTATTCTGGCTCAAAACTGCAAATTATGTATTACTTTGGATAAAAGTAGTTTATCCCGATTACTCCTTTGCTTAGAATAGAGCAAACTTGTATAAAACTTAATGAAAACTTTAAATTTCGTCTCAAAGAAATAATTTACGTTATAGTTTTGACCAGAACTGTTAATTTCAAACGATTTTATGCCCCCAAACGAGAAAACTTTCACTAAACAGATGCCAAACGTCTTAGTTCGTTTTATAAAAACGACATGTTACAGTTTGAACAAAAAAATTATTTTCGTTGTTGTGTCAAAATAATTTATTTCGAATGATTCAATGGAGCGAAACGAGTAAACTTTTATAGGACAGATGCAAAATACCATATTACCACATAAATCGTTATTTTAAAGCAAAGTATTAGCTTTTGCACTTGTTCAATTAAAGTTTGCTTACTTCGAAGTATGTAGTCGTCCGAAATAATTTTTTTTTGTCAAAACTATAACGTAATTTGTTCTTTTGAGCTTGAATATAGAGTTTTCATTACGTTTTATAGTAGTTTACTCTACTCTAAGCATAGAATCAAACAGAGTAATCCGCTTTTGTTAAAACTGATACATAATTTGCTCTTATTTTCGAGAATAAGACATTTTCAATATGTTTGATAAAATTTTTCTTGTTTATAGCAAGGAATAGTTTAAAATAAGCTGTATTTGCCTAAACTGATACGTAATTCGATATTTGTGCATGGATACGATGTTTTCAGTTTCTTTGACGTGTGAAATTTCTTGTTGCAAAAGGTAATAATTTGCTTTAAAACAACGCTTTATATGGTAATATGTGGTTTTGCATCTGCCCCATAAAAGTTCATTAGTTTCGAATCATAAAATCGTTTGAAATAAACAGTGTTGGTCAAAACTATAACGTAAATTATTTCTTTGAGACGAAATTTAAAGTTTTCATTAAGTTTTATACAAGTTTACTCTATTCTAAGTAAAGGAGTAATCAGGATAAATTGCTTTTATCTAGAGTAATATATAATTTGCAGTTTTCAGCCAGAATAAGACGTTTTTAATCTTTTTATTGTAAGTTTTTGTATTCAAAACAAAGGATCGTCTAAAGTAAGCAGTTTTTGTCCAGACTGAAACGTAATTCCAATTTCTGTGCCTGAATAAGGGGTTTTCAGTTACTTTGATGTAAGGTTTCATGTTTGTAACAATGAATTAACGAAAATAATTGGTTTTTATCCAAATTGTGGCATGAATCAGTTTTAAGACTATAACGCAAATCTTTTGTTTTGTACTAAAATAAGACGTTTTTAGTCAGTTTGATATAAGTTTTCTTGTTCAAAGCAAAATATTGTCGAAAATCAACCGTTTTTGTCTAAACTGATACAAAATTCGGTGGTTTGTGTCCGAATACAAAGTTTTCAGATTCTTTAATGTTAGGTTTGCTGCTTCTAACAAAGAATCAACGAAAATATTTTGTTTTAATACAAACTGCAATATAAAATGTCTTTATAGGACAAAACATGATGTTTGGCGTCTGTTTAATAAAAATTTACTCGTTTGGAAGCATAGAATCATTCCAAATTAGCTATTCTCGTCGAAACTATAATGTAATTAGTATTTTGTGCTAGAATACAGCGTTTTTGTTTGATTTATTAACAATTTTGTCTATTTTAAGCAATGAAACGAATAGGATTAGCTGCCTTTATCCAAAGTGATACATAAATTGCTCTTTTATGCCAGATTAATACGTTTTTAGTCTGTTCGATGTATATTTTCATGTTCAAAGCAAAAGATCGTCTAAAATAAGCCGTTTTTGTTTGAACTGATGAACAATTCAGACTGAGAGTCAACATTAATTTTGAAAAAAAGTTAAAAATTGATAGGAGTAACTGTTTTCAAGATATAAGCAAAAAACCAATAAGAAAACTAACTGTTACTGAACAAAAATGTAATTCAGTTTTCAATGTTTGAGACGAAGACGAAAATGCAGCATTTACTGTCACCTCCTTTTTCTTCTAATTAAGTATTGGACCCATAAAATTAAGTGTATTGTAAATTACAAAACATTTTCTGTTAAATCACATTCTTTTTTTTCTTTTTTAATTATTAATTATTTTCAAACTTATATCTCGCTTATGGGTAGTTCTACATAAAATAATAATAATAATAATAATAATAATAATAATAATAATAATGATAATAATAATAATAATAATAATAATAGTAATAATAATAATAATAATAATAATAATAATAGTAATAATAATAATAATAATAATAGTAATAAAAGTAAGCTTAGTTTTCTAAGCAAAAATGAAGCTTATTTTGTGTGTTATATGAGCGTTTTCTCATTTCTATGCAAGAGATCATCTGTGATCTGTGTTTTTAGGCAAGAAATTGAATAAAATTAATAACTCATTTTAAAACTGGTATAAAAACATTTATTATACAAAAGTTAATAATAATAATAATAATAATAATAATAATAATAATAGTAATAAAAGTAAGCTTAGTTTTCTAAGCAAAAATGAAGCTTATTTTGTGTGTTATATGAGCGTTTTCTCATTTCTATGCAAGAGATCATCTGTGATCTGTGTTTTTAGGCAAGAAATTGAATAAAATTAATAACTCATTTTAAAACTGGTATAAAAACATTTATTATACAAAAGTTAATAATAATAATAATAATAATAATAATAATAATAATAGTAATAATAATAATAATAATAATAATAATAATAATAATAAAAATAATAATAATAGTAATAAAAGTAAGCTTAGTTTTCTAAGCAAAAATGAAGCTTATTTTGTGTGTTATATGAGCGTTTTCTCATTTCTATGCAAGAGATCATCTGTGATCTGTGTTTTTAGGCAAGAAATTGAATAAAATTAATAACTCATTTTAAAACTG
Organism: Tribolium castaneum; assembly: GCF_031307605.1. NCBI lineage: Eukaryota > Metazoa > Arthropoda > Insecta > Coleoptera > Tenebrionidae > Tribolium > Tribolium castaneum. The sequence continues at coordinate 9,808,606 of NC_087403.1, read as the reverse complement.
GTATAAAAACATTTACTATACAAAAGTTAATAATAATAATAATAATAATAAAAATAATAATAATAGTAATAAAAGAAATAATAATAATAATAATAATAATAATAATAATAATAATAATAATAATAATAATGATAATAATACTTATAATAATGAATTTCTTTGTAAATTAAAGCTTAGTTTTTCTAAGCAAAAATGATGCTTATTTTGTGTTATCTGAGCGTTTTCTCATTTCTATGCAAGAGATCATCTGTGATCTGTTTTTTTAGGCAAGAAATTGTCTAAAATTAATAACTCATTTTAAAACTGGTATAAAAACATTTACTAAACAAAAGTTATAATCGGTTTTTAATAATAATAATATTAATAATAATAATAATAATAATAATAATAATAATAATAATAATAATAATAATAATAATAATAATAATAATAATAATAATAATAATAATAAAAATAATAGTAATAATAATAATAATATTAAAAATAATAATAATAGTAGTAATAAAAATAAGCTTAGTTTTCTAAGCAAAAATGAAGCTTATTTTGTGTGTTATATGAGCGTTTTCTCATTTCTATGCAAAAGATCATGTGTGATCTGTGTTTTTAGGCAATCTAAGCCATTTGATAGTTTTTAGGCAAGAAATTGGCTATAATTAATAACTCATTTTAAAACTGGTATAAAAACATTTACTATACAAAAGTTAATAATAATAATAATAATAATAATAATAATAATAATAATAATAATAATAATAATAATAATAATAATAATAACAATAATAATAATAATAATAATAATAATAATAATAATAATAATAATAGTAATAGTAACAAAAGTAATAATAATAATAATACTTTTAATAAGGAAAAATGGAGCTTATTTTGTGTGTTACATGAGCGTTTTCTCATTTCTATGCATAAGCCATTTAATAGTTTTTAATATTTAACAAAAATTTGCATTAAAATAAAATGTTTGAAAAACTGAAATTAAACTAAATTAAGTGTGTCTAACAATTTAGTAGAGAAAAAAGGAGGAGACATAAAAGTCACTAAAGTCTTAGAGTTGTCTTTAGTCGTCATATTAATAACAATAACATTTATAATAACAATACTAGTAGTACTAAATTTGCTTATATGCAAGCGCTTAATTAAGGTAACAGTTTTTTTGTTTTTTGCTTATATCTCGAAAACAGTTACTCCTATCAATTTTTACTTTTTCACCAAAATTAAGGTGATAAAATTTCCTACAAAATAGTTATTTGCATTTTTCATGTAGAACTAACCATAAGCGAGATATAAGTTTGAAAATAATTAATAATTAAAAAAAAGTGTTTTAACAGAAAATGTCTTGTGATTTATAAAATACACTTAATTTATTGGGTCCAATACTGTATTAGAAGAAAAAGGAGGTGACATAAAAGTCACTGAAGTCTTCAGAGTCGTTTTTAAATGCTGCATTTTTGTCTTCGTCTCAAACATTGAAAACTGAATTACATTTTTGTTCAGTAACAGTTACAGTTTTCTTATTGGTTTTTTGCTTATATCTCGAAAACAGTTACTCCTATCAAATTTTATCTTTCTTTCAAAATTAAAGCTGATAAAATTTCCAACAAAATAGTTATTTACATTTTTCTTGTAGGACCAAGCATAAACGAGTTATAGAGTTGGATATAAATAATATTTATCAAAAATTTGCTTTAAAATAAAATGCTTGATAAACTTGAATTAAACTAAATTAATTGTGTCTAACACTTTAGTAGAGGAAAAAGGAGAAGACATAAAAGTCACTAAATGTTTCAGAGTCGTCTTTAGTCGTCATATTAATAACAATAACATTAATAATAATAATACTAATAGTACTAAATTTGCTTATATGCAAACGCTTAATTAAGGTAACAGTTTTTTGGTTTTTTGCTTATATCTCGAAAACAGTTACTCCTATCAATTTTTACTTTTTCACTAAAATTAAAGGTGATAAAATTTCCTACAAAATAGTTATTTGCATTTTTCATGTAGAACTAACCATAAGCGAGATATAAGTTTGAAAATAATTAATAATTAAAAAAAAGTGTTTTAACAGAAAATGTCTTGTGATTTAAAATACACTTAATTTATTGGGTTCAATACTTTATTAGAAGAAAAAGGAGGTGACATAAAAGTCACTGAAGTCTTCAGAGTCGTTTTTAAATGCTGCATTTTTGTCTTCGTCTCAAACATTGAAAACTGAATTACATTTTTGTTCAGTAACAGTTACAGTTTTCTTATTGATTTTTTGCTTATATCTCGAAAACAGTTACTCCTATCAAATTTTATCTTTCTTTCAAAATTAAAGCTGATAAAATTTCCAACAAAATAGTTATTTACATTTTTCTTGTAGGACCAAGCATAAACAAGTTATAGAGTTGGATATAAATAATATTTAACAAAAATTTGCTTTAAAATAAAATGCTTGAAAAACCCGAATTAAACTAAATTAATTGTGTCTAACACTTTAGTAGAGGAAAAAGGAGAAGACATAAAAGTCACTAAATGTTTCAGAGTCGTCTTTAGTCGTCATATTAATAACAATAACATTAATAATAATAATACTAATAGTACTAAATTTGCTTATATGCAAACGCTTAATTAAGGTAACAGTTTTTTGGTTTCTTGCTTATATCTCGAAAACAGTTACTCCTATCAATTTTTATCTTTTTTTCAAAATTAAAGCTGATAAAATTTCCTACAAAATAGTTATTTGCATTTTTTTGTAGGACCAACCATAAGCGAGTTATAGAGTTGGATATAAATAATCTTTAACAAAAATTTGCTTTAAAATAAAATGTTTGAAAAACCGAAATTAAACTAAATTAAGACTAACACTTTAGTAGAGGAAAAAGGAGAAGACATAAAAGTCACCAAAGTCTTAAGAGTCGTTTTTAGTCGTCACATTAATAACAATAACATTAATATTAATAATACTAATATTACTAAATTTGCTTATATGCAAGCGCTTAATTAAGGTAACAGTTTTTTGGTTTCTTGCTTATATCTCGAAAACAGTTACTCCTATCAATTTTTATCTTTTTACTAAAATTAAAGCTGATAAAATTATCAGCTTTAATTTTGAAAAAAAGATAAAATTTCATAGGAGTAACTGTTTTCAAGATATAAGCAAAAAACCAATAAGAAAACTAACTGTTACTGAACAAAAATGTAATTCAGTTTTCAATGTTTGAGACGAAGACGAAAATGCAGCATTTACTGTCACCTCCTTTTTCTTCTAATTAAGTATTGGACCCATAAAATTAAGTGTATTGTAAATTACAAAACATTTTCTGTTAAATCACATTCTTTTTTAATTATTAATTATTTTCAAACTTATATCTCGCTTATGGGTAGTTCTACATAAAATAATAATAATAATAATAATAATAATAATAATAATAATGATAATAATAATAATAATAATAATAATAGTAATAACAATAATAATAATAATAATAATAGTAATAAAAGTAAGCTTAGTTTTCTAAGCAAAAATGAAGCTTATTTTGTGTGTTATATGAGCGTTTTCTCATTTCTATGCAAGAGATCATCTGTGATCTGTGTTTTTAGGCAAGAAATTGAATAAAATTAATAACTCATTTTAAAACTGGTATAAAAACATTTACTATACAAAAGTTAATAATAATAATAATAATAATAATAATAATAATAGTAATAATAATAATAATAATAATAATAATAATAATAAAAATAATAATAATAGTAATAAAAGTAAGCTTAGTTTTCTAAGCAAAAATGAAGCTTATTTTGTGTGTTATATGAGCGTTTTCTCATTTCTATGCAAGAGATCATCTGTGATCTGTGTTTTTAGGCAAGAAATTGAATAAAATTAATAACTCATTTTAAAACTGGTATAAAAACATTTACTATACAAAAGTTAATAATAATAATAATAATAATAAAAATAATAATAATAGTAATAAAAGAAATAATAATAATAATAATAATAATAATAATAATAATAATAATAATGATAATAATACTTATAATAATGAATTTCTTTGTAAATTAAAGCTTAGTTTTTCTAAGCAAAAATGATGCTTATTTTGTGTTATCTGAGCGTTTTCTCATTTCTATGCAAGAGATCATCTGTGATCTGTTTTTTTAGGCAAGAAATTGTCTAAAATTAATAACTCATTTTAAAACTGGTATAAAAACATTTACTAAACAAAAGTTATAATCGGTTTTTAATAATAATAATATTAATAATAATAATAATAATAATAATAATAATAATAATAATAATAATAATAATAATAATAATAATAATAATAATAATAATAGTAATAATAATAATAATAATAAAAATAATAATAATAGTAGTAATAAAAATAAGCTTAGTTTTCTAAGCAAAAATGAAGCTTATTTTGTGTGTTATATGAGCGTTTTCTCATTTCTATGCAAAAGATCATGTGTGATCTGTGTTTTTAGGCAATCTAAGCCATTTGATAGTTTTTAGGCAAGAAATTGGCTATAATTAATAACTCATTTTAAAACTGGTATAAAAACATTTACTATACAAAAGTTAATAATAATAATAATAATAATAATAATAATAATAATAATAATAATAATAATAATAATAATAATAATAATAATAATAATAATAATAATAATAACAATAATAATAATAATAATAATAATAATAATAATAATAATAGTAATAGTAACAAAAGTAATAATAATAATAATACTTTTAATAAGGAAAAATGGAGCTTATTTTGTGTGTTACATGAGCGTTTTCTCATTTCTATGCATAAGCCATTTAATAGTTTTTAATATTTAACAAAAATTTGCATTAAAATAAAATGTTTGAAAAACTGAAATTAAACTAAATTAAGTGTGTCTAACAATTTAGTAGAGAAAAAAGGAGGAGACATAAAAGTCACTAAAGTCTTAGAGTTGTCTTTAGTCGTCATATTAATAACAATAACATTTATAATAACAATACTAGTAGTACTAAATTTGCTTATATGCAAGCCTTAATTAAGGTAACAGTTTTTTTGTTTTTTGCTTATATCTCGAAAACAGTTACTCCTATCAATTTTTACTTTTTCACCAAAATTAAGGTGATAAAATTTCCTACAAAATAGTTATTTGCATTTTTCATGTAGAACTAACCATAAGCGAGATATAAGTTTGAAAATAATTAATAATTAAAAAAAAGTGTTTTAACAGAAAATGTCTTGTGATTTATAAAATACACTTAATTTATTGGGTCCAATACTGTATTAGAAGAAAAAGGAGGTGACATAAAAGTCACTGAAGTCTTCAGAGTCGTTTTTAAATGCTGCATTTTTGTCTTCGTCTCAAACATTGAAAACTGAATTACATTTTTGTTCAGTAACAGTTACAGTTTTCTTATTAGTTTTTTGCTTATATCTCGAAAACAGTTACTCCTATCAAATTTTATCTTTCTTTCAAAATTAAAGCTGATAAAATTTCCAACAAAATAGTTATTTACATTTTTCTTGTAGGACCAAGCATAAACGAGTTATAGAGTTGGATATAAATAATATTTAACAAAAATTTGCTTTAAAATAAAATGCTTGATAAACTTGAATTAAACTAAATTAATTGTGTCTAACACTTTAGTAGAGGAAAAAGGAGAAGACATAAAAGTCACTAAATGTTTCAGAGTCGTCTTTAGTCGTCATATTAATAACAATAACATTAATAATAATAATACTAATAGTACTAAATTTGCTTATATGCAAACGCTTAATTAAGGTAACAGTTTTTTGGTTTTTTGCTTATATCTCGAAAACAGTTACTCCTATCAATTTTTACTTTTTCACTAAAATTAAAGGTGATAAAATTTCCTACAAAATAGTTATTTGCATTTTTCATGTAGAACTAACCATAAGCGAGATATAAGTTTGAAAATAATTAATAATTAAAAAAAAGTGTTTTAACAGAAAATGTCTTGTGATTTAAAATACACTTAATTTATTGGGTTCAATACTTTATTAGTAGAAAAAGGAGGTGACATAAAAGTCACTGAAGTCTTCAGAGTCGTTTTTAAATGCTGCATTTTTGTCTTCGTCTCAAACATTGAAAACTGGATTACATTTTTGTTCAGTAACAGTTACAGTTTTCTTATTGGTTTTTTGCTTATATCTCGAAAACAGTTACTCCTATCAAATTTTATCTTTCTTTCAAAATTAAAGCTGATAAAATTTCCAACAAAATAGTTATTTACATTTTTCTTGTAGGACCAAGCATAAACGAGTTATAGAGTTGGATATAAATAATATTTAACAAAAATTTGCTTTAAAATAAAATGCTTGAAAAACCCGAATTAAACTAAATTAATTGTGTCTAACACTTTAGTAGAGGAAAAAGGAGAAGACATAAAAGTCACTAAATGTTTCAGAGTCGTCTTTAGTCGTCATATTAATAACAATAACATTAATAATAATAATACTAATAGTACTAAATTTGCTTATATGCAAACGCTTAATTAAGGTAACAGTTTTTTGGTTTCTTGCTTATATCTCGAAAACAGTTACTCCTATCAATTTTTATCTTTTTTTCAAAATTAAAGCTGATAAAATTTCCTACAAAATAGTTATTTGCATTTTTTTGTAGGACCAACCATAAGCGAGTTATAGAGTTGGATATAAATAATCTTTAACAAAAATTTGCTTTAAAATAAAATGTTTGAAAAACCGAAATTAAACTAAATTAAGACTAACACTTTAGTAGAGGAAAAAGGAGAAGACATAAAAGTCACCAAAGTCTTAAGAGTCGTTTTTAGTCGTCACATTAATAACAATAACATTAATATTAATAATACTAATATTACTAAATTTGCTTATATGCAAGCGCTTAATTAAGGTAACAGTTTTTTGGTTTCTTGCTTATATCTCGAAAACAGTTACTCCTATCAATTTTTATCTTTTTACTAAAATTAAAGCTGATAAAATTTCCTACAAAATAGTAATTTGCATTTTTCATGTAGGACTAACCATAAGCGAGATATAAGTTTGAAAATAATTAATATTTAAAAAAAAAGTGCATTAACAGAAAATGTCTTGTGATTTAAAATACACTTAATTTAATGGGTCCAATACTTTATTAGAAGAAAAAGGAGGAGACATAAAAGTCACTGAAGTCTTCAGAGTCGATTTTAAATGCTGCATTTTCGTCTTTGTCTCAAACATTGAAATCTGAATTACATTTTTGTTTAGTAACAGTTACAGTTTTCTTATTGGTTTTTTGCTTATATCTCGAAAACAGTTACTCCTATCACTTTTTATCTTTCTTTCAAAATTAAAGCTGATAAAATTCTCTACAAAATAGTTATTCGCATTTTTTTTGTAGGACCAACCATAAGCGAGTTATAGAGTTGGATATAAATAATCTTTAACAAAAATTTGCTTTAAAATAAAATGTTTAAAAAACCGAATTTAAACTAAATTAATTAAGACTAACACTTTAGTAGAGAAAAAAGGAAAAGACATAAAAGTCACCAAAGTCTTGAGAGTCGTTTTTAGTAGTCATATTAATAACAATAACATTAATAATAATAATAATACTAATATTACTAAATTTGCTTATATGCAAGCGCTTAATTAAGGTAACAGTTTCTTGCTTATATCTCGAAAACAGTTACTCTTATCAATTTTTATCTTTTTACTAAAATTAAAGCTGATAAAATTTCCTACAAAATAGTTATTTGCATTTTTTATGTAGAACTAACCATAAGCGAGATATAAGTTTGAAAATAATTAATATTTAAAAAAAAAGTGCTTTAACAGAAAATGTCTTGTGATTTAAAATACACTTAATTTAATGGGTTCAATACTTTATTAGAAGAAAAAGGAGGTGACATAAAAGTCACCAAAGTCTTCAGAGTTGTTTTTAGTACTAAATTAGCTTATATGCAAGCCCTTAATTAAGGTAACAGTTTTTTGGTTTCTTGCTTATATCTCGAAAACAGTTACTCCTATCAATTTTTATCTTTTCACTAAAATTAAAGCTGATAAAATTTCCTACAAAATAGTAATTTGCATTTTTCATGTAGGACTAACCATAAGCGAGATATAAGTTTGAAAATAACTAATATTTAAAAAAAAGTGCTTTAACAGAAAATGTCTTGTGATTTAAAATACACTTAATTTATTGGGTCCAATACTTTATTAGAAGAAAAAGGAGGTGACATAAAAGTCACTGAAGTCTTCAGAGTCGATTTTAAATGCTGCATTTTCGTCTTCGTCTCAAACATTGAAAACTGAATTACATTTTTGTTCAGTAACAGTTACAGTTTTCTTATTGGTTTTTTGCTTATATCTCGAAAACTGTTACTCCTATCAATTTTTATCTTTCTTTCAAAATTAAAGCTGATAAAATTTCGAACAAAATCGTTATTTGCATTTTTCTTGTAGGACCAACCATAAGCGAGTTATAGAGTTGGATATAAATAATCTTTAACAAAAATTTGCTTTAAAATAAAATGTTTGAAAAACCGATATTAAACTAAATTAATTGGGTCTAACACTTTAGTAGAGGAAAAAGGAGAAAACATAAAGTCACCAAAATCTTCAGAGTTGTTTTTAGTACTAAATTAGCTTATATGCAAGCGCTTAATTAAGGTAACAGTTTTTTGGTTTCTTGCTTATATCTCGAAAACAGTTACTCCTATCAATTTTTATCTTTTTACTAAAATTAAAGCTGATAAAATTTCCTACAAAATAGTAATTTGCATTTTTCATGTAGGACTAACCATAAGCGAGATATAAGTTTGAAAATAATTAATATTTAAAAAAAAAGTGTTGTAACAGAAAATGTCTTGGGATTTAAAATACACTTAATTTATTGGGTCCAATAGTTTATTAGAAGAAAAAGGAGGTGACATAAAAGTCACTGAAGTCTTCAGAGTCAATTTTAAATGCTGCATATTCGTCTTCGTCTCAAACATTGAAAACTGAATTACATTTTTGTTCAGTAACAGTTACAGTTTTCTTATTGGTTTTTTGCTTATATCTCAAAAACAGTTACTCCTATCAAATTTTATCTTTCTTTCAAAATTAAAGCTGATATAATTTCTAACAAAATAGTTATTTACATTTTTCTTGTAGGACCAAGCATAAACGAGTTATAGAGTTGGATATAAATAATATTTAACAAAAATTTGCTTTAAAATATAATGCTTGAAAAACCGGAATTAAACTAAATTAATTGTGTCTAACACTTTAGTAGAGGAAAAAGGAGAAGACATAAAAGTCACTAAATGTTTCAGAGTCGTCTTTAGTCGTCATATTAATAACAATAACATTAATAATAATAATACTAATAGTACTAAATTTGCTTATATGCAAACGCTTAATTAAGGTAACAGTTTTTTGGTTTCTTGCTTATATCTCGAAAACAGTTACTCCTATCAATTTTTATCTTTTTTTCAAAATTAAAGCTGATAAAATTTCCTACAAAATAGTTATTTGCATTTTTTTGTAGGACCAACCATAAGCGAGTTATAGAGTTGGATATAAATAATCTTTAACAAAAATTTGCTTTAAAATAAAATGTTTGAAAAACCGAAATTAAACTAAATTAAGACTAACACTTTAGTAGAGGAAAAAGGAGAAGACATAAAAGTCATCAAAGTCTTGAGAGTCGTTTTTAGTCGTCATATTAATAACAATAACATTAATAATAATAATACTAATATTACTAAATTTGCTTATATGCAAGCGCTTAATTAAGGTAACAGTTTTTTGGTTTCTTGCTTATATCTCGAAAACAGTTACTCCTATCAATTTTTAAATTTTTACTAAAATTAAAGCTGATAAAATTTCCTACAAAATAGTAATTTGCATTTTTCATGTAGGACTAACCATAAGCGAGATATAAGTTTGAAAATAATTAATATTTAAAAAAAAAGTGCTTTAACAGAAAATGTCTTGTGATTTAAAATACACTTAATTTAATGGGTCCAATACTTTATTAAAAGAAAAAAGAGGAGGCATAAAAGTCACTGAAGTTTTCAGAGTCGATTTTAAATGCTGCATATTCGTCTTCGTCTCAAACATTGAAAACTGAATTACATTTTTGTTCAGTAACTGTAACAGTTTTCACTTTGGTTTTTGCTTATATCTCAAAAACACCAAAATAGTTATTTACATTTTTCTTGTAGGACCAAGCATAAGCAAGTTATAGAGTTGGATATAAATAATATTAAACAAAAATTTACTTTAAAATAAAATGTTTGAAAAACCGAAATTAAACTAAATTAATTGTGTCTATCACTTTAGTAGAGGAAAAAGGAGGAGACATAAAAGTCTCTAAAGTCTTCAGAATCGTCTTTAGTCGTCATATTAATAACAATAACATTAATAATAACAATACTATTAGTACTAAATTTGCTTATATGCAAGCGCTTAATTAAGGTAACAGTTTTTTTGTTGTTTGCTTATATCTCGAAAACAGTTACTCCAATCAATTTTTACCTTTTCACCAAAATTAAAGCAGATAAAATTTCCTTCAAAATCGTTATTTGCATTTTTCATGTAGAACTAACCATAAGCAAGATATAAGTTTGAAAATAATTAATAATTAAAAAAAATGTGCTTTATCAGAAAATGTCTTGTGATTTAAAATACACTTAATTTATTGGGTCCAATACTTAATTAGAAAAAAAAGGAGGTGACAGTAAATGCTGCATTTTCGTCTTCGTCTCAAACATTAAATACTGAATTACATTTTTGTTTAGTAACTGTTACAGTTTTCACTTTGGTTTTTTGCTTATATCTCGAAAACAGTTACGCCTATCAATTTTTATCTTTCCTTCAAAATTAAAGCTAATAAAATTTTTTACAAAATAGTTTTTTGCATTTTTTTTGTAGGACCAACCATAAGCGAGTTATAGAGTTGGATATAAATAATCTTTAACAAACATTTGATATAAAATAAAATGTTTGAAAAACCGAAATTAAACTAAATTAATATTAAAACAATTATTAATATTATTATTATTAAAAACCGACTATAACTTTTGTATAGTAAATGTTTTTATACCAGTTTTAAAATGAGTTTTTAATTTTAGACAATTTCTTGCCTAAAAACACAGATCACAGATGATCTCTTGCATAGAAATGAGTAAACGCTAAGATAACACAAAATAAGCTTCATTTTTCCTTAGAAAAACTAAGCTTTAATTTAGAAAGAAATTCATTATTATAAGTATTATTATTATTATTATTATTATTATTATTATTATTATTATTATTATTATTACTTTTATTGCTATTATTATTATTATTATTATTATTATTATTATTATTATTAAAAACCGATTATAACTTTTGTATAGTAAATGTTTTTATTGTATTTTAAATCACAAGGCATTTTCTGTTAAAGCACTTTTTTTTTAAATATTAATTATTATCAAACCTATATCTCGCTTAAGGTTAGTCCTACATGAAAAATGCAAATAACTATTTTGTAGGAAATTTTATCAGCTTTAATTTTAGTAAAAAGATAAATATTGATAGGAGTAACTGTTTTCGAGATATAGGCAAGAAACCAAAAAACTGTTACCTTAATTAAGCGCTTGCATATAAGCAAATATAGTACTATTAGTATTATTATTATTAATGTTATTGTTATTAATATGACGACTAAAGACGACTCTGAAACCTTTAGTGACTTTTATGGTTTTTCCTTTTTCCTCTACTAAAGTGTTAGACACAATTAATTTAGTTTAATTTCAGTTTTTCAAACATTTAATTTTAAAGCAAATTTTTGTTAAAAATTATTTATATCTAACTCTTTAACTCGCTTACGGTAGGTCCTACAAAAGAAATGCATTTAACTATTTTGTAGGAAATTTTATCAGCTTTAATTTTGAAAGAAAGATAAAAATTGATAAGAGTAAATGTTTTCGAGATATAAGCAAAAAACCAAAGTGAAAACTGTTACAGTTACTGAACAAAAATGTAATTCAGTTTTCAATGTTTGAGACGAAGACGAAAATGCATCATTTACAAACGACTCTAAAAACTTCAGTGACCTTTCTGTCACCTCCTTTTTCTTCTAATAAAGTACTGGACCCAATAAATTAAGTGTATTTTAAATCATAAGACATTTTCTGTTAAAGCACTTTTTTTTTTTAAATATTAATTATTTTCAAACTTATATCTCGCTTATGGTTAGTCCTACATGAAAAATGCAAATAACTATTTTGTAGGAAATTTTATCAGCTTTAATTTTAGTGAAAAGATAAAAATTGATAGGAGTAACTGTTTTCGAGATATAAGCAAGAAACCAAAAAACTGTTACCTTAATTAAGGGCTTGCATATAAGCAAATTTAGTACTAAAAACAACTTTGAAGACTTTGGTGACTTTTATGTCTTCTTCTTTTTCCTCTACTAAAGTGTTAGACACAATTAATTTAGTTTAATTTCGGTTTTTCAAACATTTTATTTTAAAGCAAATTTTTGTTAAAGATTATTTATATCCAACTCTATAACTCGCTTATGGTTGGTCCTACAAAAAAAATGCGAATAACTATTTTGTAGAAAATTTTATTAGCTTTAATTTTGAAAAAAAGTTAAAAATTGATAGGAGTAACTGTTTTCAAGATATAAGCAAAAAACCAATAAGAAAACTAACTGTTACTGAACAAAAATGTAATTCAGTTTTCAATGTTTGAGGCGAAGACGAAAATGCAGCATTTACTGTCACCTCCTTTTTCTTCTAATTAAGTATTGGACCCATAAAATTAAGTGTATTGTAAATTACAAAACATTTTCTGTTAAATCACATTCTTTTTTAATTATTAATTATTTTCAAACTTATATCTCGCTTATGGGTAGTTCTACATAAAAAATGCAAATAACTATTTTGTAGGAAATTTTATCACCTTTAATTTTGGTGAAAAGGTAAAAATTGATAGGAGAAACTGTTTTCGAGATATAAGCAAAAAACAAAAAAACTGTTACCTTAATTAAGCGCTTGCATATAAGCAAATTTAGTACTACTAGTATTGTTATTATAAATGTTATTGTTATTAATATGACGACTAAAGACAACTCTAAGACTTTAGTGACTTTTATGTCTCCTCCTTTTTCCTCTACTAGAGTGTTAGACACAATTAATTTAGTTTAATTTCAGTTTTTCAAACATTTTATTTTAAAGCAAATTTTTGTTATATATTATTTATATCCAACTCTATAACTCGCTTATGGTTGGTCCTACAAGAAAAATGCACATAACTATTTTGTAGAAAATTTTATCAGCATTAATTTTGAATGAAAGAAACAAATTGATAGGAGTAACTGTTTTCGAGATAAAAGCAAAAAACCAAAGTGAAAACTGTAACAGTTACTGAACAAAAATGTATGTCAGTTTTCAATGTTTGAGACGAAGACGAAAATGCAGCATTTACTGTCACCTCCTTTTTCTTCTAATTAAGTATTGGACCCAATAAATTAAGTGTATTTTAAATCACAAGACATTTTCTGTTAAAGCAAATTTTTGTTATATATTATTTATATCCAACTCTATAACTCGCTTATGGTTGGTCCTACAAAAAAAATGCAAATAACGATTTTGTAGGAAATTTTATCAGCATTAGTTTTGAAAAAAAGATAAAAATTGATAGGAGTAACAGTTTTCGAGATATAAGCAAAAATCCAATAAGAAAACTGTAACTGTTACTGAACAAAAATATAATTCAGTTTTCAATGTTTGAGACAAAGACGAAAATGCAGCATTTAAAATCGACTCTGAAGACTTCAGTGACTTTTATGTCACCTCTTTTTTCTTCTAATAAAGTATTGGACCCAATAAATTAAGTGTATTTTAAATCACAAGGCATTTTCTGTTAAAGCACTTTTTTTTTAAATATCAATTATTTTCAAACTTATATCTCGCTTATGGTTAGTCCTACATGAAAAATGCAAATAACTATTTTGTAGGAAATTTTATCAGCTTTAATTTTAGTACAAAAATAAAAATTGTTAGGAGTAACTGTTTTCGAGATATAAGCAAAAAACCAAAGTGAAAACTGTTACAGTTACTGAACACAAATGTAATTCAGTTTTCAATGTTTGAGACGAAAACGAAAATGCAGCATTTAAAAACGACTCTGAAGACTTCAGTGATTTTTATGTCACCTCCTTTTTGTTCTAATAAAGTATTGGACCCAATAAATTAAGTGTATTTTAAATCACAAGACATTTTCTGTTAAAGCACTTTTTTTAAATATTAATTATTTTCAAACTTATATTTCGCTTATGGTTAGTCCTACATGAAAAATGCAAATAACTATTTTGTAGGAAATTTTGTCAGCTTTAATTTTAGTAAAAAGATAAAAATTGATAGGAGTAACTGTTTTCGAGATATAAGCAAGAAACCAAAAAACTGTTACCTTAATTAAGCGCTTGCATATAAGCAAATCTAGTACTAAAAACAACTCTGAAGACTTTGGTAACTTTTATGTCTTCTCCTTTTTCCTCTACTAAAGTGTTAGACCCAATTAATTTAGTTTAATTTCGGTTTTTCAAACATTTTATTTTAAAACAAGTTTTTGTTAAAGATTATTTATAGTTTGCATTCAAGCAAATTTAGTACTATTAGTATTATTATTATTAATGTTATTGTTATTAATATGACGATTAAAGACAACTTTGAAACCTTTAGTGACTTTTATGTCTTCTCCTTTTTCTTCTACTAAAGTGTTAGACACAATTAATTTAGTTTAATTTCAGTATTTCAAACATTTTATTTTAAAGCAAATTTTTGTTAAATATTATTTATATCCATCTCTATAACTCGCTTATGCTTGGTCCTACAAGAAAAATGCAAATTACTATTTTGTAGGAAATTTTATCATCTTTAATTTTAGTAAAAAGATAAAAAATTGAACGGAGTAACTGTTTTCGAGATATAAGCAAGAAACCAAAAAACTGTTACCTTAATAAAGCGCTTGCATATAAGCAAATTTAGTACTATTAGTATTATTATTATTAATGTTATTGTTATTAATATGACGACTAAAAACGACTCTGAAGACTTTTGTGACTTTTATGTCTTATCATTTTTCCTATACTAAAGTGTTAGACTCAATTAATTTAGTTTAATTTCGGTTTTTCAAACATTTTATTTTAAAGCAAATTTTTGTTAAAGATTATTTATATCCAACTCTATAACTCGCTTATGGTTGGTCTTACAAAAGAAATGCAAATAACTATTTTGTAGAAAATTTTATCAGCTATAATTTTGAGAGAAAGATAAAAATTGATAGGAGTAATTGTTTTCGAGATATAAGAAAAAACCAAAGTGAAAACTGTTACAGTTACTGAACAAAAATGTAATTCAGTTTTCAATGTTTGAGACGAAGACGAAAATGCAGCATTTAAAAACGACTCTGAAGACTTCAGTGACTTTTATGTCACCTCCATTTTCTTCTAATAAATTATTCGACCCAATAAATGAAGTGTATTTTAAATCACAAGACATTTTCTGTTAAAGCACTTTTTTTTTAAATATTAATTATTTTCAAACTTATATCTCGCTTATGGTTAGTCCTTCATAAAAAATGCAAATAACTATTTTGTAGGTAATTTTATCAGCTTTAATTTTAGTAAAAAGATAAAAATTTATAGGAGTAACTGTTTTCGAGATATAAGCAAGAAACCAAAAAACTGTTACCTTAATTAAGGGCTTGCATATAAGCAAATTTAGTACTAAAAACAACTCTGAAGACTTTGGTGACTTTTATGTCACCTCCTTTTTTTTCTAATAAAGTATTGGACCCATTAAATTAAGTGTATTTTAAATCACAAGACATTTTCTGTTAAAGCACTTTTTCTTTAAATATTAATTATTTTCAAACTTATATCTCGCTTATGGTTAGTCCTACATGAAAAATGCAAATAACTATTTTGTAGAAAATTTTATCAGCTTTAATTTTAGTAAAAAGATAAAAATTGATAGGAGTAACTGTTTTCGAGATATAAGCAAGAAACCAAAAAACTGTTACCTTAATTAAGCGTTTGCATATAAGCAAATTTAGTACTACTAGTATTATTATTATTAATGTTATTGTTATTAATATGACGATTAAAGACAACTTTGAAACCTTTAGTGACTTTAATGTCTTCTCCTTTTTCCTCTACTAAAGTGTTAGACACAATTAATTTAGTTTAATTTCAGTATTTCAAACATTTTATTTTAAAGCAAATTTTTGTTAAATATTATTTATATCCATCTCTATAACTCGCTTATGCTTGGTCCTACAAGAAAAATGCAAATAACTATTTTGTAGGAAATTTTATCAGCTTTAATTTTGAAAGAACGATAAAAATTGATAGGAGTAATTGTTTTCGAGATATAAGCAAAAAACCAAAGTGAAAACTGTTACACTTACTGAACAAAAATGTAATTCAGTTTTCAATGTTTGAGACGAAGACGAAAATGCAGCATTTAAAAACGACTCTGAAGACTTCAGTGACTTTTATGTCACCTCCTTTTTCTTCTAATAAAGTATTGGACCCAATAAATTAAGTGTATTTTGAATCACGAGACATTTTCTGTTATAGCACTTTTTTTTTAATATTAATTATTTTCAAACTTATATCTCGCTTATGGTTAGTCCTACATAAAAAATGCAAATAACTATTTTGTAGGAAATTTTATCAGCTTTAATTTTAGTGAAAAGATAAAAATTGATAGGAGTAACTGTTTTCCAGATATAAGCAAGAAACCAATAAGAAAACTGTAACTGTTACTGAACAAAAATGTAATTCAGTTTTCAATGTTTGAGACGAAGACAAAAATGCAGCATTTAAAAACGACTCTGAAGACTTCAGTGACTTTTATGTCACCTCCTTTTTCTTCTAATAAAGTATTGGACCCATTAAATTAAGTGTATTTTAAATCACAAGACATTTTCTGTTAAAGCACTTATTTTTTAATATTAATTATTTTCAAACTTATATCTCGCTTATGGTTAGTCCTACATAAAAAATGCAAATAATTATTTTGTAGGAAATTTTATCAGCTTTAATTTTAGTGAAAAGATAAAAATTGATAGGAGTAGCTGTTTTCGAGATATAAGCAAGAAACTGTTACCTTAATTAAGCGCTTGCATAAAAGCAAATTTAGTAATATTAGTATTATTATTATTAATGTTATTGTTATTAATATGACGACTAAAAACGACTCTCAAGACTTTGGTGACTTTTATGTCTTCTCCTTTTTCCTCTACTAAAGTGTTAGTCTTAATTAATTTAGTTTAATTTCGGGTTTTCAAACATTTTATTTTAAAGCAAATTTTTGTTAAGGATTAGTTATATCCAACTCTATAACTCGCTTATGGTTGGTCCTACAAGAAAAATGCAAATAACTATTTTGTAGGAAATTTTATCAGCTTTAATTTTGAAAGAAAGATAAAAATTGATAGGAGTAACTGTTTTCGAGATATAAGCAAAAAACCAATAAGAAAACTGTAACTGTTACTGAACAAAAATATAATTCAGTTTTCAATGTTTGAGACAAAGACGAAAATGCAGCATTTAAAATCGACTCTGAAGACTTCAGTGACTTTTATGTCACCTTCTTTTTCTTCTAATAAAGTATTGGACACATTAAATTAAGTGTATTTTAAATCACAAGACATTTTCTGTTAAAGCACTTATTTTTTAAATATTAATTATTTTCAAATTTACATCTCGTTTATGGTTAGTCCTACATGAAAAATGCAAATAACTATTTTGTAGGAAATTTTATCAGCTTTAATTTTAGTGAAAAGATAAAAATTGATAGGAGTAACTGTTTTCCAGATATAAGCAAGAAACCAATAAGAAAACTGTAACTGTTACTGAACAAAAATGTAATTCAGTTTTCAATGTTTGAGACGAAGACAAAAATGCAGCATTTAAAAACGACTCTGAAGACTTCAGTGACTTTTATGTCACCTCCTTTTTCTTCTAATAAAGTATTGAACCCAATAAATTAAGTGTATTTTAAATCACAAGACATTTTCTGTTAAAACACTTTTTTTTAATTATTAATTATTTTCAAACTTATATCTCGCTTATGGTTAGTTCTACATGAAAAATGCAAATAACTATTTTGTAGGAAATTTTATCACCTTTAATTTTGGTGAAAAAGTAAAAATTGATAGGAGTAACTGCTTTCGAGATATAAGCAAAAAACAAAAAAACTGTTACCTTAATTAAGCGCTTGCATATAAGCAAATTTAGTACTACTAGTATTGTTATTATAAATGTTATTGTTATTAATATGACGACTAAAGACAACTCTAAGACTATAGTGACTTTTATGTCTCCTCCTTTTTCCTATACTAAAGTGTTAGACACAATTAATTTAGTTTAATTTCAGTTTTTCAAACATTTTATTTTAAAGCAAATTTTTGTTAAATATTAAAAACTATAAAATGGCTTAGATTGCCTAAAAACACAGATCACACATGATCTTTTGCATAGAAATGAGAAAACGCTCATGTAACACACAAAATAAGCTCCATTTTTCCTTATTAAAAGTATTATTATTATTATTACTTATGTTACTATTACTATTATTATTATTATTATTATTATTATTATTATTATTATTATTATTATTATTATTATTATTATTATTATTATTATTTTTATTATAATTATTACTATTATTATTATTATTATTATTATTATTATTATTATTAATATTATTATTATTAATATTATTATTATTAAAAACCGATTATAACTTTTGTATAGTAAATGTTTTTATACCAGTTTTAAAATGAGTTATTAATTTTAGACAATTTCTTGCCTAAAAACACAGATCACAGATGATTTCTTGCATAGAAATGAGAAAACGCTCATATAACACACAAAATAAGCTTCATTTTTGCTTAGAAAACTAAGCTTACTTTTATTACTATTATTATTTTAATTATTATTATTATTAATATTATTATTATTATTACTATTATTAATATTATTATTATTATTATTATTATTATTATTATTATTATTATTATTGTTATTATTATTATTAAAAACATATTAAACAGAAAGAAAACGTCGTATTCTGACACAAAAAAACGAATTACGTTATAGGGTCAAAAAGTATCAGTGTGGATTAAAACAAATTATTTTTGTTGAGTCTCAGTCTGAATTGTTTATCAGTTCAAACAAAAACGGCTTATTTTAGACGATCTTTTGCTTTGAACAAGAAAACTTACGTCGAACAGACTAAAAAGGTATTAATCTGGCATAAAAGAGCAATTTATGTATCACTTTGAATAAAGGCAGCTAATCCTATTCGTTTCATTGCTTAAAATAGACAAAATTGTTAATAAATCTAACAAAAACGCTGTATTCTAGCACAAAATACTAATTACATTATAGTTTCGACGAGAATAGCTTATTTGGAATGATTCTATGCTTCCAAACGAGTAAATTTTTCTTAAACAGATGCCAAACATCATGTTTTGTCCTATAAAGACATTTTATATTGCAGTTTGTATTAAAACAAAATATTTTCGTTGATTCTTTATTAGAAGCAGCAAACCTAACATTAAAGAATCTGAAAACTTTGTATTCGGACACAAACCACCGAATTTTGTATCAGTTTAGACAAAAACGGTTGATTTTCGACAATATTTTGCTTTGAACAAGAAAACTTATATCAAACTGACTAAAAACGTCTTATTTTAGCACAAAACAAAAGATTTGCGTTATAGTCTTAACGAGAGCTGTTAATTTCAAAAGGTTCTATGCTTTGAAACGAGTAAACTTTCACTGTACAGAGGAAAAACATCTTATTTCGCCTTTTAAAAACGATTCATGCCACAGTTTGGATAAAAACCAATTATTTTCGTTAATTCATTGTTACAAACATGAAACCTTACATCAAAGTAACTGAAAACCCCTTATTCAGGCACAGAAATTCGAATTACGTTTCAGTCTGGACAAAAACTGCTTACTTTAGACGATCCTTTGTTTTAAATACAAAAACTTACATTAAAAAGAATAAATACGTCTTATTCTGGCTGAAAACTGCAAATTATATATTACTCTAGATAAAAGCAATTTATCCTGATTACTCCTTTCCTTAGAATAGAGCAAACATGTATAAAACTTAATGAAAACTTTAAATTTCGTCTCAAAGAAATAATTTACGTTATAGTTTTGACCAGCACTGTTTATTTCAAACGATTTTATGATTCGAAACTAATGAACTTTTATGGGGCAGATGCAAAACCACATATTACCATATAAAGCGTTGTTTTAAAGCAAATTATTACCTTTTGCAACAAGAAATTTCACGTCAAAGAAACTGAAAACATCGTATCCATGCACAAATATCGAATTACGTATCAGTTTAGGCAAATACAGCTTATTTTAAACGATTCCTTGCTATAAACAAGAAAAATTTTATCAAACATATTGAAAATGTCTTATTCTCGAAAATAAGAGCAAATTATATATCAGTTTTAACAAAAGCGGATTACTCTGTTTGATTCTATGCTTAGAGTAGAGTAAACTACTATAAAACGTAATGAAAACTTTATATTCAAGCTCAAAAGAACAAATTACGTTATAGTTTTGACAAAAAAAATTATTTCGGACGACTACATATTTCGAAGTAAGCAAACTTTAATTGAACAAGTGCAAAAGCTAATACTTTGCTTTAAAATAACGATTTATGTGGTAATATGGTATTTTGCATCTGTCCTATAAAAGTTTACTCGTTTCGCTCCATTGAATCATTCGAAATAAATTATTTTGACACAACAACAACGAAAATAATTTGTTTTTGTTTAAACTGTAACATAAGTCGTTTTTATAAAACGAACTAAGACGTTTGGCATCTGTTTAGTGAAAGTTTTCTCGTTTGGGGGCATAAAATCGTTTGAAATTAAGAGTTCACAGTTTGGATTAAAACCAATGATTTTCGTTTATTCATTGTTACAAACAAGAAACCTTACATCAAAGAAACTGAAAACCTCTTATTCAGGCCCAGAAAATCAAATTACGTTTCAGTCTGGACACAAATTGCTTATTTTAGACGATTCTTTCTTTTGAACACGAAAACTTACATTAAAAAGATTAAAAACGTCTTATTCTGGCTCAAAACTGCAAATTATGTATTACTTTGGATAAAAGCAGTTTATCCTGATTACTCCTTTGCTTAGAATAGGGCAAACTTGTATAAAACTTAATGTAAACTTTAAATTTCGTCTCAAAGATATAATTTACGTTTAGTTTTGACCAGAACTGTTAATTTCAAACGATTTTATGCCCCAAACGAGAAAACTTTCACTAAACAGATGCCAAACGTCTTAGTTCGTTTTATATAAACGACATGTTACAGTTTAAACAAATAATTATTTTCGTTGTTGTGTCAAAATAATTTATTTCGAATGATTCAATGGAGCGAAACGAGTAAACTTTTATAGTACAGATGCAAAATACCATATTACCACATAAATCGTTATTTTAAAGCAAAGTATTAGCTTTTGCACTTGTTCAATTTTTTTTTCTCAAAACTATAACGTAATTTGTTCTTTTGAGCTTGAGTATAAAGTTTTCATTACGTTTTATAGTAGTTTACTCTACTCTAAGCATAGAATCAAACAGAGTAATCCGCTTTTGTTAAAACTGATACATAATTTGCTCTTATTTTCAAGAATAAGACATTTTCAATATGTTTGATAAAATTTTTCTTGTTTATAGCAAGGAATCGTTTAAAATAAGCTGTATTTGCCTAAACTGATACGTAATTCGATATTTGTGCATGGATACGATGTTTTCAGTTTCTTTGACGTGAAATTTCTTGTTGCAAAAGGTAATAATTTGCTTTAAAACAACGCTTTATATGGTAATATGTGGTTTTGCATCTGCCCCATAAAAGTTCATTAGTTTCGAATCATAAAATCGTTTGAAATAAACAGTGCTGGTCAAAACTATAACGTAAATTATTTCTTTGAGACAAAATTTAAAGTTTTCATTAAGTTTTATACAAGTTTACTCTATTCTAAGTAAAGGAGTAATCAGGATAAATTGCTTTTATCTAGAGTAATATATAATTTGCAGTTTTCAGCCAGAATAAGACGTTCTTAATCTTTTTAATGTAAGTTTTTGTATTCAAAACAAAGGATCGTCTAAAGTAAGCAGTTTTTGTCCAGACTGAAACGTAATTCGAATTTCAGTTTCTTTGATGTAAGGTTTCTTGTTTGTAACAATGAATTAACAAAAATAATTGGTTTTTATCCAAACTGTGGCACATGAATCAGCTTTAAGACTATAACGCAAATCTTTTGTTTTGTGCTAAAATAAGACGTTTTTAGTCAGTTTGATATAAGTTTTCTTGTTCAAAGCAAAATATTGTCGAAAATCAACCGTTTTTGTCTAAACTGATACAAAATTCGGTGGTTTGTGTCCGAATACAAAGTTTTCAGATTCTTTAATGTTAGGTTTGCTGCTTCTAACAAAGAATCAACGAAAATATTTTGTTTTAATACAAACTGCAATATAAAATGTCTTTATAGGACAAAACATGATGTTTGGCATCTGTTTAATAAAAATTTACTCGTTTGGAAGCATAGAATCATTCCAAATAAGCTATTCTCGTCGAAACTATAATGTAATTAGTATTTTGTGCTAGAATACAGCGTTTTTGTTAGATTTATTAACAATTTTGTCTATTTTAAGCAATGAAACGAATAGGATTAGCTGCCTTTATCCAAAGTGATACATAAATTGCTCTTTTAGGCCAGATTAATACGTTTTTAGTCTGTTCGATGTAAGTTTTCTTGTTCAAAGCAAAAGATCGTCTAAAATAAGCCGTTTTTGTTTAAACTGATAAACAATTTAGACTGAGACTCAACAAAAATAATTTGTTTTAATCCAAACTGATACTTTTTGACCTTATAAGAGTCCTATAAGTGTCCGAGATACGCCGTTCTCGTCAAGTCTATAACGTAATTCGTTTTTTTGTGACAGAATACGACGTTTTCTGTCTGTTTAATATAAGTTTTTAATAATAATAATAATAACAATAATAATAATAATAATAATAATAATAATAATAGTAATAATAATAATAATATTAATAATAATAATAATGAAAATAATAATAGTAATAAAAGTAAGCTTAGTTTTCTAAGCAAAAATGAAGCTTATTTTGTGTGTTATATGAGCGTTTTTTCATTTCTATGCAAGAAATCATCTGTGATCTGTGTTTTTAGGCAAGAAATTGTCTAAAATTAATAACTCATTTTAAAACTGGTATAAAAATATTTACTATACAAAAGTTAATAATAATAATAATAACAATAATAGTAATAATAATAATAATAGTAATAAAAGTAAGCTTAGTTTTCTATGCAAAAATGAAGCTTATTTTGTGTGTTATATGAGCGTTTACTCATTTCTATGCAAGAAATAATCTGTGATCTGTGTTTTTAGGCAAGAAATTGAATAAAATTAATAACTCATTTTAAAACTGGTATAAAAACATTTACTATACAAAAGTTAATAATAATAATAATAATAATAATAATGATAATAATAATAATAATAATAATAATAATAATAATAATAATAATAATAATAATAATAATAATAATAATAATAATAATAATAATAATGATAATAATACTTATAATAATGAATTTCTTTCTAAATTAAAGCTTAGTTTTTCTAAGCAAAAATGATGCTTATTTTGTGTTATCTGAGCGTTTTCTCATTTCTATGCAAGAGATCATCTGTGATCTGTGTTTTTAGACAAGAAATTGTCTAAAATTAATAACTCATTTTAAAACTGGTATAAAAACATTTACTATACAAAAGTTATAATCGGTTTTTAATAATAATTATATTAATAATAATAATAATAATAGTAATAATAATAATAAAAATAATAGTACGAATAATAATAATAATAATAATAATAATAGTAATAGTAACATAAGTAATAATAATAATAATACTTTTAATAAGGAAAAATGGAGCTTATTTTGCGTGTTACATGAGCGTTTTCTCATTTCTATGCAAAAGATCATGTGTGATCTGTGTTTTTAGGCAATCTAAGCCATTTTATAGTTTTTAATATTTAACAAATATTTGCTTTAAAATAAAATGTTTGAAAAACTGAAATTAAACTAAATTAATTGTGTCTAACACTTTAGTAGAGGAAAAAGGAGGAGACATAAAAGTCACTAAAGTCTTAGAGTTGTCTTTAGTCGTCATATTAATAACAATAACATTTATAATAACAATACTAGTAGTACTAAATTTGCTTATATGCAAGCGCTTAATTAAGGTAACAGTTTTTTTGTTTTTTGCTTATATCTCGAAAACAGTTACATCTATCAATTTTTACTTTTTCACCAAAATTAAAGGTGATAAAATTTCCTACAAAATAGTTATTTGCATTTTTCATGTAGAACTAACCATAAGCGAGATATAAGTTTGAAAATAATTAATAATTAAAAAAAAGTGTTTTAACAGAAAATGTTTTGTGATTTAAAATACACTTAATTTATTGGGTTTAATACTTTATTAGAAGAAAAAGGAGGTGACATAAAAGTCACTGAAGTCTTTAGAGTCGTTTTTAAATGCTGCATTTTTGTCTTCGTCTCAAACATTGAAAACTGAATTACATTTTTGTTCAGTAACAGTTACAGTTTTCTTATTGGTTTTTTGCTTATATCTCGAAAACAGTTACTCCTATCAAATTTTATCTTTTTTTCAAAATTAAAGCTGATTAAATTTTCAACAAAATAGTTATTTGCATTTTTCTTGTAGGACCAAGCATAAGCGAGTTATAGAGATGGATATAAATAATATTTAACAAAAATTTGCTTTAAAATAAAATGTTTGAAATACTGAAATTAAACTAAATTAATTGTGTCTAACACTTTAGTAGAGGAAAAAGAAGAAGACATAAAAGTCACTAAAGGTTTCAGAGTCGTCTTTAATCGTCATATTAATAACAATAACAATAATAATAATAATACTAATAGTACTAAATTTGCTTATATGCAAACGCTTAATTAAGTTAACAGTTTTTTGGTTTCTTGCTTATATCTCGAAAACAGTTACTACTATCAATTTTTACCTTTTTACTAAAATTAAAGCTGATAAAATTTCCTACAAAATAGTAATTTGCATTTTTCATGTAGGACTAACCATAAGCGAGATATAAGTTTGAAAATAACTAATATTTAAAAAAAAGTGCTTTAACAGAAAATGTTTTGTGATTTAAAATACACTTAATTTATTGGGTCCAATACTTTATTAGAAGAAAAAGGAGGTGACATAAAAGTCACTGAAGTCTTCAGAGTCGATTTTAAATGCTGCATTTTCGTCTTCGTCTCAAACATTGAAAACTGAATTACATTTTTGTTCAGTAACAGTTACAGTTTTCTTATTGGTTTTTTGCTTATATCTCGAAAACTGTTACTCCTATCAATTTTTATCTTTATTTCAAAATTAAAGCTGATAAAATTTCCTACAAAATGGTTATTTGCATTTTTCTTGTAGGACCAAGCATAAGCGAGTTATAGAGATGGATATAAATAATATTTAACAAAAATTTGCTTTAAAATAAAATGTTTGAAATACTGAAATTAAACTAAATTAATTGTGTCTAACACTTTAGTAGAGGAAAAAGAAAAAGACATAAAAGTCACTAAAGGTTTCAGAGTCGTCTTTAGTCGTCATATTAATAACAATAACATTAATAATAATAATACTAATAGTACTAAATTTGCTTATATGCAAACGCTTAATTAAGGTAACAGTGTTTTGGTTTCTTGCTTATATCTCGAAAACAGTTACTCCTATCAATTTTTATCTTTTTACTAAAATTAAAGCTGATAAAATTTGCTACAAAATAGTTATTTGCATTTTTTTTGTAAGACCAACCATAAGCGAGTTATAGAGTTGGATATAAATAATCCTCAACAAAAATTTGCTTTAAAATAAAATGTTTGAAAAACCGAAATTAAACTAAATTAATTGAGTCTAACACTTTAGTATAGGAAAAAGGAGAAGACATAAAAGTCACCAAAGTCTTTAGAGTCTTTTTTAGTCGTCATTTTAATAACAATAACATTAATAATAATAATACTAATAGTACTAAATTTGCTTATATGAAAGCGCTTTATTAAGGTAACAGTTTTTTGGTTTTTTGCTTATATCTCGAAAACAGTTAATCCTATCAATTTTTATCTTTCTACTAAAATTAAAGCTGATAAAATTTCCTACAAAATAGTTAATTGCATTTTTTTTGTAAGACCAACCATAAGCGAGTGATAGAGTTGGATATAGATAATCTTTAACAAAAATTTGCTTTAAAATAAAATGTTTGATAATCCGAAATTGAACTAAATTAATTAAGAATAACACATTAGTAGAGGAAAAAGGAGAAGACATAAAAGTCACCAAAATCTTAAGAGTCGTTTTTAGTCGTCATATTAATAACAATAACATTAATAATAATAATACTAATATTACTAAATTTGCTTATATGCAAGCGCTTAATTAAGGCAACAGTTTCTTGCTTATATCTCGAAAACAGTTACTCCTATCAATTTTTATCTTTTTACAAAAATTAAAGCTGATAAAATTTCCTACAAAATAGTTATTTGCATTTTTTATGTAGGACTAACCATAAGCGAGATTTAAGTTTGAAAATAATTAATATTTAAAAAAAAAGTGTTTGACAGAAAATGTCGTGTGATTTATAATACACTTAATTTATTGGGTCCAATACTTTATTAGAAGAAAAGGGAGGTGACATAAAAGTCACTAAAGTTTTAAGAGTCGTTTTTAAATGCTGCATTTTCGTCTTCGTCTCAAACAATGAAAACTGAATTACATTTTTGTTCAGTAACTGTAACAGTTTTCACTTTGGTTTTTTGCTTATATCTTGAAAACAATTACTCTTATCAATTTTTATCTTTCTTTCAAAATTAAAGCTGATAAAATTTCCTACAAAATAGTTATTTGCATTTTTTTTGTAAGACCAACCATAAGCGAGTTATAGAGTTGGATATAAATAATCATTAACAAAAATTTGCTTTAAAATAAAATGTTTGAAAAACCGAAATTAAACTAAATAAATTGAGTCTAACACTTTAGTATAGGAAAAAGGAGAAGACATAAAAGTCACCAAAGTCTTGAGAGTCGTTTTTAATCGTCATATTAATAACAATAACATTAATAATAATAATACTAATATTACTAAATTTGCTTATATGCAAGCGCTTAATTAAGATAACAGTTTCTTGCTTATATCTCGAAAACAGTTACTCCTATCAATTTTTATCTTTTTACTAAAATTAAAGCTGATAAAATTTCCTACAAAATAGCTATTTGCATTTTTTATGTAGAACTAACCATAAGCGAGATATAAGTTTGAAAATAATTAATATTTAAAGAAAAAGTGCTTTAACAGAAAATGTCTTGTGATTTAAAATACACTTAATTTAATGGGTTCAATACTTTATTAGAAGAAAAAGGAGGTGACATAAAAGTCACCAAAGTCTTCAGAGTGGTTTTTAGTACTAAATTTGCTTATATGCAAACGCTTAATTAAGGTAACAGTGTTTTGGTTTCTTGCTTATATCTCAAAAACAGTTACTCCTATCAATTTTTATCTTTTTACTAAAATTCAAGCTGATAAAATTTCCTACAAAATACTTATTTGCATTTTTCATGTAGGACTAACCATAAGCGGGATATATGATTGAAAATAATTAATATTTAAAAAAAAAGTGCTTTAACAGAAAATGTCTTGTGATTTAAAATACACTTAATTTATTGGGTCCAATACTTTATTAGAAGAAAAAGGAAGTGACATAAAAGTCACTGAAGTCTTCAGAGTCGTTTTTAAATGCTGCAGTTTCGTCTTCGTCTCAAACATTGAAAACTGAATTACATTTTTGTTCAGTAACAGTCACAGTTTTCTTATTGGTTTTTTGCTTATATCTCGAAAACAGTTACTCCTATCAATTTTTATCTTTCTGTCAAAATTAAAGCTGATAAAATTTCCTACAAAATAGTGATTTGCATTTTTCTTGTAGGACCAACCATAAGCGAGTTATAGAGTTGGATATAAATAATATTTAACAAAAATTTGCTTTAAAATAAAATGTTTGAAAAACTGAAATTAAACTAATTTAATTGTGTCTAACACTTTAGTAGAGGAAAAAGAAGAAGACATAAAAGTCACTAAAGGTTTCAAAGTTGTCTTTAATCGTCATATTAATAACAATAACATTAATAATAATAATACTAATAGTACTAAATTTGCTTATATGCAAACGCTTAATTAAGGTAACAGTGTTTTGGTTTCTTGCTCATATCTCGAAAACAGTTACTCCTATCAATTTTTATCTTTTTACTAAAATTCAAGCTGATAAAATTTCCTACAAAATAGTTATTTGCATTTTTTATGTAGGACTAACCATAAGCGAGATATAAGATTGAAAATAATTAATATTTAAAAAAGAAGTGCTTTAACAGAAAATGTCTTGTGATTTAAAATACACTTAATTTATTAAGTCCAATACTTTATTAAAAAAAAGGGGGTGACATATAAGTCACTGAAGTCTTCAGAGTCGATTTTAAATGCTGCATTTTCGTCTTCGTCTCAAACATTGAAAACTGAATTACATTTTTGTTCTGAAACGGTAACAGTTTTTACTTTGGTTTTTTGCTTATATCTCGAAAACAGTTACTCCTATCAATTTTTATCTTTCTTTCAAAATTAAAGCTGATAACATTTCCTACAAAATAGTTATTTGCATTTTTCTTGTAGGACCAACCATAAGCGAGTTATAAAGTTGAATATAAATAATATTTAACAAATACTTGCCTAAAAATAAAATGTTTGAAATACTGAAATTAAACTAAATTAATTGTGTCTAACACTTTAGTAGAGAAAAAAGAAAAAGACATAAAAGTCACCAAAGTTTTCAGAATCGTTTTTAGTCGTCATATTAATAACAATAACATTAATAATAATAATACTAATAGTACTAAATCTGCTTATATGCAAGCGCTTTATTAAGGTAACAGTTTTTTGGTTTCTTGCTTATATCTCGAAAACAGTTACTCCTATGAATTTTTGTCTTTCTTTCAAAATTAAAGCTGATAAAATATTCTACAAAATAATTATTTGCATTTTTCTTGTAGGACCAAACCATAAGCGAGTATAGAGTTGGATATAAATAATATTTAACAAAAATTTGCTTTAAAATAAAATGTTTGAAAAACTGAAATTAAACTAATTTAACTGTGTCTAACACTTTAGTAGAGAAAAAAGGAAAAGACATAAAAGTCACTAAAGGTTTCAGAGTTGTCTTTAGTTGTCATATTAATAACAATAACATTAATAATAATAATACTAATAGTACTAAATTTGCTTATATGCAAACGCTTAATTAAGGTAACAGTGTTTTGGTTTCTTGCTTATATCTCGAAAACAGTTACTCCTATCAATTTTTATTTTTTTACTAAAATTCAAGCTGATAAAATTTCCTACAAAATAGTTATTTGCATTTTTCATGTAGGACTAACCATAAGCGAGATATATGATTGAAAATAATTAATATTTAAAAAAAAAGTGCTTTATCAGAAAATGTCTTGTGATTTAAAATACACTTAATTTATTGGGTCCAATACTTTATTAGAAGAAAAAGGAAGTGACATAAAAGTCACTGAAGTCTTCAGAGTCGTTTTTAAATGCTGCAGTTTCGTCTTCGTCTCAAACATTGAAAACCGAATTACATTTTTTGTTCAGTAACAGTCACAGTTTTCTTATTGGTTTTTTGCTTATATCTCGAAAACAGTTACTCCTATCAATTTTTATCTTTCTTTCAAAATTAAAGCTGATAAAATTTCCTACAAAATAGTTATTTGCATTTTTCTTGTAGGACCAACCATAAGCGAGTTATAGAGTTGGATATAAATAATATTTAACAAAAATTTGCTTTAAAATAAAATGTTTGAAAAACAGAAATTAAACTAAATTAATTGTGTCTAACACTCTAGTAGAGGAAAAAGAAAAAGACATAAAAGTCACTAAAGGTTTTAGAGTCGTCTTTAGTCGTCATATTAATAACAATAACATTAATAATAATAATACTAATAGTACTAAATTTGCTTATATGCAAGCGCTTAATTAAGGTAACAGTTTCTTGCTTATATCTCGAAAACAGTTACTCCTATCAATTTTTATCTTTTTACTAAAATTAAAGCTTATAAAATTTCCTACAAAATAGTTATTTGCATTTTTTATGTAGAACTAACCATAAGCGAGATATAAGTTTGAAAATAATTAATATTTAAAGAAAAAGTGCTTTAACAGAAAATGTCTTGTGATTTAAAATACACTTAATTTAATGGGTCCAATACTTTATTAAAAGAAAAAGGAGGTGACATAAAAGTCACCAAAGTTTTCAGAGTTGTTTTTAGTACTAAATTTGCTTATATGTAAGCCCTTAATTAAGGTAACAGTTTTTTGGTTTCTTGCTTATATCTCGAAAACAGTTACTCCTATCAATTTTTATCTTTTCACTAAAATTAAAGCTGATAAAATTTCCTACAAAATAGGTATTTGCATTTTTTATGTAGGACTAACCATAAGCGAGATATAAGTTTGTAAATAATTAATATTTAAAAAAAAATTGCTTTAACAGAAAATGTCTTGTGATTTAAAATACACTTAATTTAATGGGTCCAATACTTTATTAGAAGAAAAAAAAGGTGACATAAAAGTCACTGAAGTTTTCAGAGTTGTTTTTAAATGCTGCATTTTCATCTTAGTCTCAAATATTGAAAACTGAATTACATTTTTGTTCAGTAACAGTTACAGTTTTCTTATTGGTTTTTTGCTTATATCTCGAAACCAGTTACTCCTATCAATTTTTACCTTTTTTTCAAAATTAAAGCTGATACAATTTACTACAAAATAGTTAATTGCATTTTTTTTGTAAGACCAACCATAAGCGAGTTATAGAGTTGGATATAAATAATCTTTAACAAAAATTTGCTTTAAAATAAAATGTTTGATAATCCGAAATTAAACTAAATTAATTAAGACTAACACATTAGTAGAGGAAAAAGGAGAAGACATAAAAGTCACCAAAATCTTGAGAGTCGTTTTTAGTCGTCATATTAATAACAATAACATTAATAATAATAATACTAATATTACTAAATTTGCTTATATGCAAGCGCTTAATTAAGGCAACAGTTTCTTGCTTATATCTCGAAAACAGTTACTCCTATCAATTTTTATCTTTTTACAAAAATTAAAGCTGATAAAATTTCCTACAAAATACTTATTTGCATTTTTCATGTAGGACTAACCATAAGCGAGATATAAGTTTGAAAATAATTAATATTTAAAGAAAAAGTGCTTTAACAGAAAATGTCTTGTGATTTAAAATACACTTAATTTAATGGGTTCAATACTTTATTAGAAGAAAAAGGAGGTGACATAAAAGTCACCAAAGTCTTCAGAGTGGTTTATAGTACTAAATTTGCTTATATGTAAGCCCTTAATTAAGGTAACAGTTTTTTGGTTTCTTGCTTATATCTCGAAAACAGTTACTCCTATCAATTTTTATCTTTTTACTAAAATTCAAGCTGATAAAATTTCCTACAAAATAGTTATTTGCATTTTTCATGTAGGACTAACCATAAGCGAGATATAAGATTGAAAATAATTAATATTTAAAAAAGAAGTGCTTTAACAGAAAATGTCTTGTGATTTAAAATACACTTAATTTATTAGGTCCAATATTTTATTAAAAAAAAAAGGGGGTGACATATAAGTCACTGAAGTCTTCAGAGTCGATTTTAAATGCTGCATTTTCGTCTTCGTCTCAAACATTGAAAACTGAATTACATTTTTGTTCTGAAACGGTAACAGTTTTTACTTTGGTTTTTTGCTTATATCTCGAAAACAGTTACTCCTATCAATTTTTATCTTTCTTTCAAAATTAAAGCTGATAACATTTCCTACAAAATAGTTATTTGCATTTTTCTTGTTGGACCAACCATAAGCGAGTTATAAAGTTGGATATAAATAATATTTAACAAAAACTTGCTCAAAAATAAAATGTTTGAAATACTGAAATTAAACTAAATTAATTGTGTCTAACACTTTAGTAGAGAAAAAAGAAAAAGACATAAAAGTCACCAAAGTCTTCAGAATCGTTTTTAGTCGTCATATTAATAACAATAACATTAATAATAATAATACTAATAGTACTAAATCTGCTTATATGCAAGCGCTTTATTAAAGTAACAGTTTTTTGGTTTCTTGCTTATATCTCGAAAACAGTTACTCCTATGAATTTTTGTCTTTCTTTCAAAATTAAAGCTGATAAAATATTCTACAAAATAGTTATTTGCATTTTTCTTGTAGGACCAACCATAAGCGAGTTATAGAGTTGGATATAAATAATATTTAACAAAAATTTGCTTTAAAATAAAATGTTTGAAAAACTGAAATTAAACTAATTTAACTGTGTCTAACACTTTAGTAGAGAAAAAAGGAAAAAACATAAAAGTCACTAAAGGTTTCAGAGTTGTCTTTAGTTGTCATATTAATAACAATAACATTAATAATAATACTAATAGTACTAAATCTGCTTATATGCAAGCGCTTTATTAAGGTAACAGTTTTTTGGTTTCTTGCTTATATCTCGAAAACAGTTACTCCTATGAATTTTTGTCTTTCTTTCAAAATTAAAGCTGATAAAATATTCTACAAAATAGTTATTTGCATTTTTCATGTAGGACTAACCATAAGCGAGATATATGATTGAAAATAATTAATATTTAAAAAAAAAGTGCTTTAACAGAAAATGTCTTGTGATTTAAAATACACTTAATTTATTGGGTCCAATACTTTATTAGAAGAAAAAGGAAGTGACATAAAAGTCACTGAAGTCTTCAGAGTCGTTTTTAAATGCTGCAGTTTCGTCTTCGTCTCAAACATTGAAAACCGAATTACATTTTTGTTCAGTAACAGTCACAGTTTTCTTATTGGTTTTTTGCTTATATCTCGAAAACAGTTACTCCTATCAATTTTTATCTTTCTTTCAAAATTAAAGCTGATAAAATTTCCTACAAAATAGTTATTTGCATTTTTCTTGTAGGACCAACCATAAGCGAGTTATAGAGTTGGATATAAATAATATTTAACAAAAATTTGCTTTAAAATAAAATGTTTGAAAAACTGAAATTAAACTAATTTAATTGTGTCTAACACTTTAGTAGAGGAAAAAGAACAAGACATAAAAGTCACTAAAGGTTTCAAAGTTGTCTTTAATCGTCATATTAATAACAATAACATTAATAATAATAATACTAATAGTACTAAATTTGCTTATATGCAAACGCTTAATTAAGGTAACAGTGTTTTGGTTTCTTGCTCATATCTCGAAAACAGTTACTTTTATCAATTTTTATCTTTTTACTAAAATTCAAGCTGATAAAATTTCCTACAAAATAGTTATTTGCATTTTTTATGTAGGACTAACCATAAGCGAGATATAAGATTGAAAATAATTAATATTTAAAAAAGAAGTGCTTTAACAGAAAATGTCTTGTGATTTAAAATACACTTAATTTATTAGGTCCAATACTTTATTAAAAAAAAAAAGGGGGTGACATATAAGTCACTGAAGTCTTCAGAGTCGATTTTAAATGCTGCATTTTCGTCTTCGTCTCAAACATTGAAAACTGAATTACATTTTTGTTCTGAAACGGTAACAGTTTTTACTTTGGTTTTTTGCTTATATCTCGAAAACAGTTACTCCTATCAATTTTTATCTTTCTTTCAAAATTAAAGCTGATAACATTTCCTACAAAATAGTTATTTGCATTTTTCTTGTAGGACCAACCATAAGCGAGTTATAGAGTTGGATATAAATAATATTTAACAAAAATTTGCTTTAAAATAAAATGTTTGAAAAACTGAAATTAAACTAATTTAATTGTGTCTAACACTTTAGTAGAGGAAAAAGAAGAAGACATAAAAGTCACTAAAGGTTTTAAAGTTGTCTTTAATCGTCATATTAATAACAATAACATTAATAATAATAATACTAATAGTGCTAAATTTGCTTATATGCAAACGCTTAATTAAGGTAACAGTGTTTTGGTTTCTTGCTCATATCTCGAAAACAGTTACTCCTATCAATTTTTATCTTTTTACTAAAATTCAAGCTGATAAAATTTCCTACAAAACAGTTATTTGCATTTTTTATGTAGGACTAACCATAAGCGAGATATATGATTGAAAATAATTAATATTTAAAAAAAAAGTGCTTTAACAGAAAATGTCTTGTGATTTAAAATACACTTAATTTATTGGGTCCAATACTTTATTAGAAGAAAAAGGAAGTGACATAAAAGTCACTGAAGTCTTCAGAGTCGTTTTTAAATGCTGCAGTTTCGTCTTCGTCTCAAACATTGAAAACCGAATTACATTTTTGTTCAGTAACAGTCACAGTTTTCTTATTGGTTTTTTGCTTATATCTCGAAAACAGTTACTCCTATCAATTTTTATCTTTTTTTCAAAATTAAAGCTGATAAAATTTCCTACAAAATAGTTATTTGCATTTTTCTTGTAGGACCATCCATAAGCGAGTTATAGAGTTGGATATAAATAATATTTAACAAAAATTTGCTTTAAAATAAAATGTTTGAAAAACTGAAATTAAACTAATTTAATTGTGTCTAACACTTTAGTAGAGGAAAAAGAAGAAGACAAGAAAGACAAAAATTCATAGGAGTAACTGTTTTCGAGATATAAGCAAGAAACCAAAAAACTGTTACCTTAATAAAGCGCTTGCATATAAGCAGATTTAGTACTATTAGTATTATTATTATTAATGTTATTGTTTTTAATATGACGACTAAAAACGATTTTGAAGACTTTGGTGACTTTTATGTCTTTTTCTTTTTCCTCTACTAAAGTGTTAGACACAATTAATTTAGTTTAATTTCAGTATTTCAAACATTTTATTTTTAAGCAAGTTTTTGTTAAATATTATTTATATCCAACTTTATAACTCGCTTATGGTTGGTCCTACAAGAAAAATGCAAATAACTATTTTGTAGGAAATTTTATCAGCTTGAATTTTAGTAAAAAGATAAAAATTGATAGGAGTAACTGTTTTCGAGATATGAGCAAGAAACCAAAACACTGTTACCTTAATTAAGCGTTTGCATATAAGCAAATTTAGTACTATTAGTATTATTATTATTAATGTTATTGTTATTAATATGACGATTAATGACAACTTTGAAACCTTTAGTGACTTTTTTTCTTGCTTATTTCTCGAAAACAGTTACTCCTATCAATTTTTATCTTTTTACTAAAATTAAAGCTGATAAAATTTCCTACAAAATAGTTATTTGCATTTTTCTTGTAGGACCAACCATAAGCGAGTTATAGAGATGGATATAAATAATATTTAACAAAAATTTGCTTTAAAATAAAATGTTTGAAATACTGAAATTAAACTAAATTAATTGTGTCTAACACTTTAGTATAGGAAAAAGGAGAAGACATAAAAGTCACCAAAGTCTTTAGAGTTTTTTTTAGTCGTCATTTTAATAACAATAACATTAATAATAATAATACTAATAGTACTAAATTTGCTTATATGCAGGCGCTTTATTAAGGTAACAGTTTTTTGGTTTTTTGCTTATATCTCGAAAACAGTTACTCCTATCAATTTTTATCTTTTTACTAAAATTAAAGCTGATAAAATTTCCTACAAAATAGTTATTTGCATTTTTCTTGTAGGACCAAGCATAAGCGAGTTATAGAGATGGATATAAATAATATTTAACAAAAATTTGCTTTAAAATAAAATGTTTGAAATACTGAAATTAAACTAAATTAATTGTGTCTAACACTTTAGTAGAGGAAAAAGAAAAAGACATAAAAGTCACTAAAGGTTTCAGAGTCGTTTTTAGTCGTCATATTAATAACAATAACATTAATAATAATAATACTAATATTACTAAATTTGCTTATATGCAAGCGCTTAATTAAGGCAACAGTTTCTTGCTTATATCTCGAAAACAGTTACTCCTATCAATTTTTATCTTTTTACAAAAATTAAAGCTGATAAAATTTCCTACAAAATAGTTATTTGCATTTTTTATGTAGAACTAACCATAAGCGAGATATAAGTTTGAAAATAATTAATATTTAAAGAAAAAGTGCTTTAACAGAAAATGTCTTGTGATTTAAAATACACTTAATTTAATGGGTTCAATACTTTATTAGAAGAAAAAGGAGGTGACATAAAAGTCACCAAAGTCTTCAGAGTGGTTTTTAGTACTAAATTTGCTTATATGTAAGCCCTTAATTAAGGTAACAGTTTTTTGGCTTCTTGCTTATATCTCGAAAACAGTTACTCCTATCAACTTTTATCTTTTCACTAAAATTAAAGCTGATAAAATTTCCTACAAAATACTTATTTGCATTTTTCATGTAGGACTAACCATAAGCGAGATATAAGTTTGAAAATAATTAATATTTAAAAAAAAGTGTTTTAACAGAAAATGTCTTGGGATTTAAAATACACTTAATTTATTGGGTCCAATAGTTTATTAGAAGAAAAAGGAGGTGACATAAAAGTCACTGAAGTCTTCAGAGTCGATTTTAAATGCTGCATTTTCGTCTTCGTCTCAAACATTGAAAACTGAATTACATTTTTGTTCAGTAACAGTTACAGTTTTCTTATTGGTTTTTTGCTTATATCTCAAAAACTGTTACTCCTATCAATTTTTATCTTTATTTCAAAATTAAAGCTGATAAAATTTCCTACAAAATCGTTATTTGCATTTTTCTTGTAGGACCAACCATAAGCGAGTTATAGAGTTGGATATAAATAATATTTAACAAAAATTTGCTTTAAAATAAAATGTTTGAAAAACTGAAATTAAACTAATTTAATTGTGTCTAACACTTTAGTAGAGGAAAAAGAAAAAGACATAAAAGTCACTAAAGGTTTCAGAGTCGTCTTTAGTCGTCATATTAATAACAATAACATTAATGATAATAATACTAATAGTACTAAATTTGCTTATATGCAAACGCTTAATTAAGATAACAGTGTTTTGGTTTCTTGCTTATATCTCGAAAACAGTTACTCCTATAAATTTTTATCTTTTTACTAAAATTAAAGCTGATAAAATTTCCTACAAAATAGTTATTTGCATTTTTCTTGTAGGACCAAGCATAAGCGAGTTATAGAGATGGATATAAATAATATTTAACAAAAATTTGCTTTAAAATAAAATGTTTGAAATACTGAAATTAAACTAAATTAATTGTGTCTAACACTTTAGTAGAGAAAAAAGAAGAAGACATAAAAGTCACTAAAGGTTTCAGAGTCGTCTTTAGTCGTCATATTATTAACAATAACATTAATAATAATAATACTATTAGTACTAAATTAGCTTATATGCAAACGCTTAATTAAGGTAACAGTTTTTTGGTTTCTTGCTTATATCTCGAAAACAGTTACTCCTATCAATTTTTATCTTTTTTTATTTTTATATCAAATTTTTGTTAAAGATTATTTATATCCAACTCTATAACTCGCTTATAGTTGGTCCTACAAAAAAATGCAAAAAACTATTTTGTAAAAAATTTTATCCGCTTTAATTTTGAAGGAAAGATAAAAATTGATAGGAGTAACTGTTTTCGAGATATAAGCAAAAAACCAAAGTGAAAACTGTAACAGTTACTAAACAAAAATGTAATTCAGTATTTAATGTTTGAGACGAAGACGAAAATGTAGCATTTACTGTCACCTCCTTTTTCTTCTAATTAAGTATTGGACCCAATAAATTAAGTGTATTTTAAATCACAAGACATTTTCTGTTAAAGCACATTTTTTTTAATTATTAATTATTTTCAAACTTATATCTTGCTTATGGTTAGTTCTACATGAAAAATGCAAATAACGATTTTGAAGGAAATTTTATCAGCTTTAATTTTGGTGAAAAGATAAAAACTGATAGGAGTAACTGTTTTCGAGATATAAGCAAACAACAAAAAAACTGTTACCTTAATTAAGCGCTTGCATATAAGCAAATTTAGTACTAATAGTATTGTTATTATTAATGTTATTGTTATTAATATGACGACTAAAGACGATTCTGAAGAGTTTAGTGACTTTTATGTCTCCTCCTTTTTCCTCTACTAAAGTGTTAGACACAATTAATTTAGTTTAATTTCGGTTTTTCAAACATTTTATTTTAAAGCAAATTTTTGTTTAATATTATTTATATCCAACTCTATAACTTGCTTATGCTTGGTCCTACAAGAAAAATGTAAATAACTATTTTGGTGTTTTTGAGATATAAGCAAAAAACCAAAGTGAAAACTGTTACAGTTACTTAACAAAAATGTAATTCAGTTTTCAATGTTTGAGACGAAGACGAAAATGCAGCATTTAAAAACGACTCTGAAGACTTCAGTGACTTTTATGTCACCTCCTTTTTCTTCTAATAAAGTATTGGACTCAATAAATTAAGTGTATTTTAAATCACAAGACATTTTCTGTTAAAGCACTTTTTTTTTAAATATTAATTATTTTCAAACTTATATCTCGCTTATGGTTAGTCCTACATAAAAAATGCAAATAAATATTTTGTAGGAAATTTTATCAGCTTTAATTTTAGTAAAAAGATAACAATTGATAGGAGTAACTGTTTTTGAGATATAAGCAAGAAACTGTTACCTTAATTAACCGCTTGCATATAAGCAAATTTAGTAATATTAGTATTATTATTATTAATGTTATTGTTATTAATATGACGACTAAAAACGACTCTCAAGACTTTGGTGACTTTTATGTTTTCTCTTTTTTCCTCTACTAAAGTGTTAGTCTTAATTAATTTAGTTTAATTTCGGTTTTTCAAACATTTTATTTATTTTTATTTTTATAGGAGTAACGGTTTTCGAGATATAAGCAAAAAACCAATAAGAAAACTGTAACTGTTACTGAACAAAAATGTAATTCAGTTTTCAATGTTTGAGACAAAGACAAAAATGCAGCATTTAAAATCGACTCTGAAGACTTTAGTGACTGTTATGCCTCCTCCTTTTTCTTCTAATAAAGTATTGGACCCATTAAATTAAGTGTATTTTAAATCACAAGACATTTTCTGTTAATGCACTTTTTTTTTAAATATTAATTATTTTCAAACTTATATCTCGCTTATGGTTAGTCCTACATGAAAAATGCAAATTACTATTTTGTACAAAATTTTATCAGCTTGCTTTAATTTTAGTAAAAATTTAAAAATTGATAGGAGTAACTGTTTTCGAGATATAAGCAAGAAACCAAAAAACTGTTACCTTAATTAAGCGCTTGCATATAAGCAAATTTAGTAATATTAGTATTATTATTATTAATGTTATTGTTATTAATACGACGACTAAAAACGACTCTCAAGACTTTGGTGACTTTTATGTCTTCTCCTTTTACCTCTACTAAAGTGTTAGTCTTAGTTTATTTTAATTTCGGTTTTTCAAACATTTTATTTTAAAGCAAATTTTTGTTAAAGATTATTTATATCCAACTCTATAACTCGCTTATGGTTGGTCCTACAAAAAAATGCAAATAACTATTTTGTAGGAAATTTTATCAGCTTTAATTTTGAAAAAAAGATAAAAATTTATAGGAGTAACTGTTTTCGAGATATAAGCAAGAAACCAAAAAACTGTTACCTTAATTAAGCGTTTGCATATAAGCAAATTTAGTACTATTAGTATTATTATTATTAATGTTATTGTTATTAATATGACGACTAAAGACGACTCTGAAACATTTAGTGACTTTTATGTCTTCTCCTTTTTCCTCTACTAAAGTGTTAGACACAATTAAATTAGTTTAATTCCGGTTTTTCAAGCATTTTATTTTAAAGCAAATTTTTGTTAAATATTATTTATATCCAACTCTATTACTCGTTTATTCTTGGTCCTACAAGAAAAATGTAAATAACTATTTTGTTGGAAATTTTATCAGCTTTAATTTTGAAAAAAAGATAAAATTTGATAGGAGTAACTGTTTTCGAGATATAAGCAAAAAACCAATAATAAAACTGTAACTGTTACTGAACAAAAATGTAATTCAGTTTTCAATGTTTGAGACGAAGACAAAAATGCAGCATTTAAAAACGACTCTGAAGACTTCAGTGACTTTTATGTTACCTTCTTTTTCTTCTAATAAAGTATTGGACCCAATAAATTAAGTGTATTTTAAATCACAAGACATTTTCTGTTAAAACACTTTTTTTTAATTATTAATTATTTTCAAACTTATATCTCGCTTATGGTTAGTTCTACATGAAAAATGCAAATAACTATTTTGTAGGAAATTTTATCACCTTTAATTTTGGTGAAAAAGTAAAAATTGTTAGGAGTAACTGTTTTCGAGATATAAGCAAAAAACAAAAAAACTGTTACCTTAAGTAAGCGCTTGCATATAAGCAAATTTAGTACTACTAGTATTGTTATTATAAATGTTATTGTTATTAATATGACGACTAAAGACAACTCTAAGACTTTATTGACTTTTATGTCTCCTCCTTTTTCCTCTACTAAAGTGTTAGACACAATTAATTTAGTTTAATTTCAGTTTTTCAAACATTTTATTTTAAAGCAAATTTTTGTTAAATATTAAAAACTATAAAATGGGTTAGATTGCCTAAAAACACAGATCACACATGATCTTTTGCATAGAAATGAGAAAACGCTCATGTAACACACAAAATAAGCTCCATTTTTCCTTATTAAAAGTATTATTATTATTATTACTTATGTTACTATTACTATTATTATTATTATTATTATTATTATTACTATTATTATTATTATTATTATTATTATTATTATTATTATTATTATTATTATTATTATTATTATTATTATTAATTTTATTATTATTAAAAACTGATTATAACTTTTGTATAGTAAATGCTTTTATACCAGTTTTAAAATGAGATATTAATTTTAGACAATTTGTTGCCTAAAAACACAGATCACAGATGATTTCTTGCATAGAAATGAGAAAACGCTCATATAACACACAAAATAAGCTTCATTTTTGCTTAGAAAACTAAGCTTACTTTTATTACTATTATTATTTTCATTATTATTATTATTAATATTATTATTACTATTATTATTATTATTATTATTATTATTATTATTATTATTATTATTATTGTTATTATTATTATTATTAAAAACTTATATTAAACAGACAGAAAACGTCGTATTCTGACACAAAAAAACGAATTACGTTATAGACTTGACGAGATCGGCGTATCTCGGACTCTTATAGGACTCTTATAGGGTCAAAAAGTATCAGTTTGGATTAAAACAAATTATTTTTGTTGAGTCTCAGTCTGAATTGTTTATCAGTTCAAACAAAAACGGCTTATTTTAGACGATCTTTTGCTTTGAACAAGAAAACTTACATAGAACAGATTAAAAACGTATTAATCTGGCATAAAAGAGCAATTTAAGAGTCCTATAAGAGTCCGAGATACGCCGTTCTCGTCAAGTCTATAACGTAATTCGTTTTTTTGTGTCAGAATACGACGTTTTCTGTCTGTTTAATATAAGTTTTTAATAATAATAA
The DNA here is from genome assembly GCF_031307605.1 of Tribolium castaneum. Lineage (NCBI taxonomy): Eukaryota > Metazoa > Arthropoda > Insecta > Coleoptera > Tenebrionidae > Tribolium > Tribolium castaneum. The sequence goes on along the minus strand of NC_087403.1, from coordinate 9,766,883 downwards.
TAATAACAATAATAATAATAATAATAATAACAATAATAATAATAAAAATAATAATAGAAATAAAAGTAAGCTTAGTTTTCTAAGCAAAAATGAAGCTTATTTTGTGTGTTATATGAGCGCTTTCTCATTTCTATGCAAGAAATCATCTGTGATCTGTATTTTTAGGCAAGAAATTGTCTAAAATTAATAACTCATTTTAAAACTGGTATAAAAACCTTTACTATACAAAAGTTAATAATAATAATAATAATAATAATAATAACAATAATAATAATAATAATAATAATAATAATAATAATAATAATAATAATAATAATAATAATAATAATAATAATAATAATAATAATAATAGTAATAATAATAATAATAATAGTAATAATGATAATAATACTTATAATAATGAATTTCTTTCTAAATTAAAGCTTAGTTTTTCTAAGCAAAAATGATGCTTATTTTGTGTTATCTGAGCGTTTTCTCATTTCTATGCAAGAGATCATCTGTGATCTGTGTTTTTAGGCAAGAAATTGTCTAAAATTAATAACTCATTTTAAAACTGGTATAAAAACATTTACTATACAAAAGTTATAATCGGTCTTTAATAATAATAATATTAATAATAATAATAATAATAATAATAATAATAATAATAATAATAATAATAATAATAATAATAATAATAATAATAATAATAATAATAGTAATAATAAAAATAAAAATAATAGTAATAATAATAATAATAATAAAAATAAAAATAATAGTAGTAGTAAAAGTAAGCTTAGTTTTCTAAGCCAAAATGAAGCTTATTTTGTGTTATATGAGCGTTTTCTCATTTCTATGCAAAAGATCATGTGTGATCTGTGTTTTAAGTTGTGTCAGAATACGACGTTTTCTGTCTGTTTAATATAAGTTTTTAATAATAATAATAATAATAATAATAATAATAATAATAATAATAATAATAATAATAATAATAATAATAATAATAATAATAATAATAATAATAGTAATAGTAACAAAAGTAATAATAATAATAATACTTTTAAAAAGGAAAAATGGAGCTTATTTTGTGTGTTACATGAGCGTTTTCTCATTTTTATGCAAAAGATCATGTGTGATCTGTGTTTTTAGGCAATCTAAGCCATTTTATAGTTTTTAATATTTAACAAAAATTTGCTTTAAAATAAAATGTTTGAAAAACCGAAATTAAACTAAATTAATTGTGTCTAACACTTTAGTAGAGGAAAAAGGAGAGACATAAAAGTCACTAAAGTCTTAAAGTTGTCTTTAGTCGTCATATTAATAACAATAACATTTATAATAACAATACTAGTAGTACTAAATTTGCTTATATGCAAGCGCTTAATTAAGGTAACAGTTTTTTTGTTTTCTGCCTATATCTCGAAAACAGTTACTCCTATCAATTTTTACTTTTTCACCAAAATTAAAGGTGATAAAATTTCCTACAAAATAGTTATTTGCATTTTTCATGTAGAACTAACCATAAGCGAGATATAAGTTTGAAAATAATTATTAATTAAAAAAAAGTGTTTTAACAGAAAAAGTCTTGTGATTTAAAATACACTTAATTTGTTGGGTCCAATACTTTATTAGAAGAAAAAGGAGGTGACATAAAAGTCATTGAAGTCTTCAGAGTCGTTTTTAAATGCTGCATTTTTGACTTCGTCTCAAACATTGAAAACTGAATTACATTTTTGTTCAGTAACAGTTACAGTTTTCTTATTGGTTTTTGCTTATATCTCGAAAACAGTTACTCCTATCAAATTTTATCTTTCTTTCAAAATTAAAGCTGATAAAATTTCCAACAAAATAGTTATTTACATTTTTCTTGTAGGACCAAGCATAAACGAGTTATAGAGTTGGATATAAATAATATTTAACAAAAATTTGCTTTAAAATAAAATGCTTGAAAAACCGGAATTAAACTAAATTAATTGTGTCTAACACTTTAGTAGAGGAAAAAGAAAAAGACATATTAATAACAATAATATTAATAATAATAATACTAATAGTACTAAATTTGCTTACATGCAAACGCTTAATTCAGGTAACAATTTTTTGGTTTCTTGCTTATATCTCGAAAACAGTTACTCCTATCAATTTTTATCTTTTTACTAAAATTAAAGCTGATAAAATTTCCTACAAAATAGTTAATTGCATTTTTAATGTAGGACTAACCATAAGCGAGATATAAGTTTGAAAATAATTAAAATTTAAAAAAAAGTGCTTCAACAGAAAATGTCTTGTGATTTAAAATACACTTAATTTATTGGGTCCAATACTTTATTAGAAGAAAAAAAAGGTGACAGAAAGGTCACTGAAATCTTTAGAGTCGTTTTTAAATGCTGCAGTTTCGTCTTCGTCTCAAACATTGAAAACTGAATTACATTTTTGTTCAGTAACAGTCACAGTTTTCTTATTGGTTTTTTGCTTATATCTCGAAAACAGTTACTCCTATCAATTTTTATCTTTCTGTCAAAATTAAAGCTGATAAAATTTCCTACAAAATAGTTATTTGCATTTTTCTTGTAGGACCAACCATAAGCGAGTTATAGAGTTGGATATAAATAATATTTAACAAAAATTTGCTTTAAAATAAAATGTTTGAAAAACTGAAATTAAACTAATTTAATTGTGTCTAACACTTTAGTAGAGAAAAAAGAAGAAGACATAAAAGTCACTAAAGGTTTCAAAGTTGTCTTTAATCGTCATATTAATAACAATAACATTAATAATAATAATACTAATTGTACTAAATTTGCTTATATGCAAACGCTTAATTAAGGTAACAGTGTTTTGGTTTCTTGCTCATATCTCGAAAACAGTTACTCCTATCAATTTTAATTTTTTTACTAAAATTCAAGCTGATAAAATTTCCTACAAAATAGTTATTTGCATTTTTTATGTAGGACTAACCATAAGCGAGATATAAGATTGAAAATAATTAATATTTAAAAAAGAAGTGCTTTAACAGAAAATGTCTTGTGATTTAAAATACACTTAATTTATTAGGTCCAATACTTTATTAAAAAAAAAAGGGGGTGACATATAAGTCACTGAAGTCTTCAGAGTCGATTTTAAATGCTGCATTTTCGTCTTCGTCTCAAACATTGAAAACTGAATTACATTTTTGTTCTGAAACGGTAACAGTTTTTACTTTGGTTTTTTGCTTATATCTCGAAAACAGTTACTCCTATCAATTTTTATCTTTCTTTCAAATTTAAAGCTGATAACATTTCCTACAAAATAGTTATTTGCATTTTTCTTGTAGGACCAACCATAAGCGAGTTATAAAGTTGGATATAAATAATATTTAACAAAAACTTGCTTAAAAATAAAATGTTTGAAATACTGAAATTAAACTAAATTAATTGTGTCTAACACTTTAGTAGAGAAAAAAGAAAAAGACATAAAAGTCACCAAAGTCTTCAGAATTGTTTTTAGTCGTCATATTAATAACAATAACATTAATAATAATAATACTAATAGTACTAAATCTGCTTATATGCAAGCGCTTTATTAAGGTAACAGTTTTTTGTTTCTTGCTTATATCTCGAAAACAGTTACTCCTATGAATTTTTGTCTTTTTATCAAAACTAAAGCTGATAAAATTTCCTACAAAATAGTTATTTGCATTTTTCTTGTAGGACCAACCATAAACGAGTTATAGAGTTGGATATAAATAATATTTAACAAAAATTTGCTTTAAAATAAAATGTTTGAAAAACTGAAATTAAACTAATTTAATTGTGTCTAACACTTTAGTAGAGGAAAAAGGAAAAGACATAAAAGTCACTAAAGGTTTCAGAGTTGTTTTTAGTTGTCATATTAATAACAATAACATTAATAATAATAATACTAATAGTACTAAATCTGCTTATATGCAAGCGCTTTATTAAGGTAACAGTTTTTTGGTTTCTTGCTTATATCTCGAAAACAGTTACTCCTATGAATTTTTGTCTTTCTTTCAAAATTAAAGCTGATAAAATATTCTACAAAATAGTTATTTGCATTTTTCTTGTAGGACCAACCATAAGCGAGTTATAGAGTTGGATATAAATAATATTTAACAAAAATTTGCTTTAAAATAAAATGTTTGAAAAACTGAAATTAAACTAATTTAACTGTGTCTAACACTTTAGTAGAGGAAAAAGAAGAAGACATAAAAGTCACTAAAGGTTTCAAAGTTGTCTTTAATCGTCATATTAATAACAATAACATTAATAATAATAATACTAATAGTACTAAATTTGCTTATATGCAAACGCTTAATTAAGGTAACAGTGTTTTAGTTTCTTGCTCATATCTCGAAAACAGTTACTCCTATCAACTTTTATCTTTTTACTAAAATTCAAGCTGATAAAATTTCCTACAAAATAATTATTTGCATTTTTTATGTAGGACTAACCATAAGCGAGATATAAGATTGAAAATAATTAATATTTAAAAAAGAAGTGCTTTAACAGAAAATGTCTTGTGATTTAAAATACACTTAATTTATTAGGTCCAATACTTTATTAGAAAAAAAGGGGGGTGACATATAAGTCACTAAAGTCTTCAGAGTCGATTTTAAATGCTGCATTTTCGTCTTCGTCTCAAACATTGAAAACTGAATTATATTTTTGTTCTGAAACGGTAACAGTTTTTACTTTCGTTTTTTGCTTATATCTCGAAAACATTTACTCCTATCAATTTTTATCTTTTTACTAAAATTCAAGCTGATAAAATTTCCTACAAAATAGTTATTTGCATTTTTCATGTAGGACTAACCATAAGCGAGATATATGAATGAAAATAATTAATATTTAAAAAAAAAAGTGCTTTAACAGAAAATGTCTTGTGATTTAAAATACACTTAATTTATTGGGTCCAATACTTTATTAGAAGAAAAAGGAAGTGACATAAAAGTCACTGAAGTCTTCAGAGTCGTTTTTAAATGCTGCAGTTTCGTCTTCGTCTCAAACATTGAAAACTGAATTACATTTTTGTTCAGTAACAGTCACAGTTTTCTTATTGGTTTTTTGCTTATATCTCGAAAACAGTTACTCCTATCAATTTTTATCTTTCTGTCAAAATTAAAGCTGATAAAATTTCCTACAAAATAGTTATTTGCATTTTTCTTGTAGGACCAACCATAAGCGAGTTATAGAGTTGGATATAAATAATATTTAACAAAAACTTGCTTAAAAATAAAATGTTTGAAATACTGAAATTAAACTAAATTAATTGTGTCTAACACTTTAGTAGAGAAAAAAGAAAAGGACATAAAAGTCACCAAAGTCTTCAGAATCGTTTTTAGTCGTCATATTAATAACAATAACATTAATAATAATAATACTAATAGTACTAAATCTGCTTATATGCAAGCGCTTTATTAAGGTAACAGTTTTTTGGTTTCTTGCTTATATCTCGAAAACAGTTACTCCTATGAATTTTTGTCTTTTTTTCAAAATTAAAGCTGATAAAATATTCTACAGAATAGTTATTTGCATTTTTCTTGTAGGACCAACCATAAGCGAGTTATAGAGTTGGATATAAATAATATTTAACAAAAATTTGCTTTAAAATAAAATGTTTGAAAAACTGAAATTAAACTAATTTAACTGTGTCTAACACTTTAGTAGAGAAAAAAGGAAAAGACATAAAAGTCACTAAAGGTTTCAGAGTTGTCTTTAGTTGTCATATTAATAACAATAACATTAATAATAATAATACTAATAGTACTAAATTTGCTTATATGCAAACGCTTAATTAAGGTAACAGTGTTTTGGTTTCTTGCTTATATCTCGAAAACAGTTACTCCTATCAACTTTTATCTTTTTACTAAAATTCAAGCTGATAAAATTTCCTACAAAATAATTATTTGCATTTTTTATGTAGGACTAACCATAAGCGAGATATAAGATTGAAAATAATTAATATTTAAAAAAGAAGTGCTTTAACAGAAAATGTCTTGTGATTTAAAATACACTTAATTTATTAGGTCCAATACTTTATTAGAAAAAAAGGGGGTGACATATAAGTCACTAAAGTCTTCAGAGTCGATTTTAAATGCTGCATTTTCGTCTTCGTCTCAAACATTGAAAACTGAATTATATTTTTGTTCTGAAACGGTAACAGTTTTTACTTTCGTTTTTTGCTTATATCTCGAAAACAGTTACTCCTATCAATTTTTATCTTTTTACTAAAATTCAAGCTGATAAAATTTCCTACAAAATAGTTATTTGCATTTTTCATGTAGGACTAACCATAAGCGAGATATATGAATGAAAATAATTAATATTTAAAAAAAAAGTGCTTTAACAGAAAATGTCTTGTGATTTAAAATACACTTAATTTATTGGGTCCAATACTTTATTAGAAGAAAAAGGAAGTGACATAAAAGTCACTGAAGTCTTCAGAGTCGTTTTTAAATGCTGCAGTTTCGTCTTCGTCTCAAACATTGAAAACTGAATTACATTTTTGTTCAGTAACAGTCACAGTTTTCTTATTGGTTTTTTGCTTATATCTCGAAAACAGTTACTCCTATCAATTTTTATCTTTCTGTCAAAATTAAAGCTGATAAAATTTCCTACAAAATAGTTATTTGCATTTTTCTTGTAGGACCAACCATAAGCGAGTTATAGAGTTGGATATAAATAATATTTAACAAAAACTTGCTTAAAAATAAAATGTTTGAAATACTGAAATTAAACTAAATTAATTGTGTCTAACACTTTAGTAGAGAAAAAAGAAAAGGACATAAAAGTCACCAAAGTCTTCAGAATCGTTTTTAGTCGTCATATTAATAACAATAACATTAATAATAATAATACTAATAGTACTAAATCTGCTTATATGCAAGCGCTTTATTAAGGTAACAGTTTTTTGGTTTCTTGCTTATATCTCGAAAACAGTTACTCCTATGAATTTTTGTCTTTCTTTCAAAATTAAAGCTGATAAAATATTCTACAGAATAGTTTTTTGCATTTTTCTTGTAGGACCAACCATAAGCGAGTTATAGAGTTGGATATAAATAATATTTAACAAAAATTTGCTTTAAAATAAAATGTTCGAAAAACTGAAATTAAACTAATTTAACTGTGTCTAACACTTTAGTAGAGAAAAAAGGAAAAGACATAAAAGTCACTAAAGGTTTCAGAGTTGTCTTTAGTTGTCATATTAATAACAATAACATTAATAATAATAATACTAATAGTACTAAATTTGCTTATATGCAAACGCTTAATTAAGGTAACAGTGTTTTGGTTTCTTGCTTATATCTCGAAAACAGTTACTCCTATCAACTTTTATCTTTTTACTAAAATTCAAGCTGATAAAATTTCCTACAAAATAATTATTTGCATTTTTTATGTAGGACTAACCATAAGCGAGATATAAGATTGAAAATAATTAATATTTAAAAAAGAAGTGCTTTAACAGAAAATGTCTTGTGATTTAAAATACACTTAATTTATTAGGTCCAATACTTTATTAGAAAAAAAGGGGGTGACATATAAGTCACTAAAGTCTTCAGAGTCGATTTTAAATGCTGCATTTTCGTCTTCGTCTCAAACATTGAAAACTGAATTATATTTTTGTTCTGAAACGGTAACAGTTTTTACTTTCGTTTTTTGCTTATATCTCGAAAACAGTTACTCCTATCAATTTTTATCTTTTTACTAAAATTCAAGCTGATAAAATTTCCTACAAAATAGTTATTTGCATTTTTCATGTAGGACTAACCATAAGCGAGATATATGAATGAAAATAATTAATATTTAAAAAAAAAGTGCTTTAACAGAAAATGTCTTGTGATTTAAAATACACTTAATTTATTGGGTCCAATACTTTATTAGAAGAAAAAGGAAGTGACATATAAGTCACTGAAGTCTTCAGAGTCGTTTTTAAATGCTGCAGTTTCGTCTTCGTCTCAAACATTGAAAACCGAATTACATTTTTGTTCAGTAACAGTCACAGTTTTCTTATTGGTTTTTTGCTTATATCTCGAAAACAGTTACTCCTAGCAATTTTTATCTTTTTTTCAAAATTAAAGCTGATAAAATTTCCTACAAAATAGTTATTTGCATTTTTCTTGTAGGACCAACCATAAGCGAGTTATAGAGTTGGATATAAATAATATTTAACCAAAATTTGCTTTAAAATAAAATGTTTGAAAAACTGAAATTAAACTAATTTAATTGTGTCTAACACTTTAGTAGAGGAAAAAGAAGAAGACATAAAAGTCACTAAAGGTTTCAAAGTAGTCTTTAATCGTCATATTAATAACAATAACATTAATAATAATAATACTAATAGTACTAAATTTGCTTATATGCAAACGCTTAATTAAGGTAACAGTGTTTTGGTTTCTTGCTCATATCTCGAAAACAGTTACTCCTATCAATTTTTATCTTTTTACTAAAATTCAAGCTGATAAAATTTCCTACAAAATAGTTATTTGCATTTTTTATGTAGGATTAACCATAAGCGAGATATAAGATTGAAAATAATTAATATTTAAAAAAGAAGTGCTTTAACAGAAAATGTCTTGTGATTTAAAATACACTTAATTTATTAGGTCCAATACTTTATTAGAAAAAAAAGGGGGTGACATATAAGTCACTGAAGTCTTCAGAGTCGATTTTAAATGCTGCATTTTCGTATTCGTCTCAAACATTGAAAACTGAATTACATTTTTGTTCTGAAACGGTAACAGTTTTTACTTTGGTTTTTTGCTTATATCTGGAAAACAGTTACTCCTATCAATTTTAATCTTTTTTTCAAAATTAAAGCTGATAACATTTCCTACAAAATAGTTATTTGCATTTTTCTTGTAGGACCAACCATAAGCGAGTTATAAAGTTGGATATAAATAATATTTAACAAAAACTTGCTTAAAAATAAAATGTTTGAAATACTGAAATTAAACTAAATTAATTGTGTCTAACACTTTAGTAGAGAAAAAAGAAAAGGACATAAAAGTCACCAAAGTCTTCAGAATCGTTTTTAGTCGTCATATTAATAACAATAACATTAATAATAATAATACTAATAGTACTAAATCTGCTTATATGCAAGCGCTTTATTAAGGTAACAGTTTTTTGGTTTCTTGCTTATATCTCGAAAACAGTTACTCCTATGAATTTTTGTCTTTCTTTCAAAATTAAAGCTGATAAAATATTCTACAGAATAGTTATTTGCATTTTTCTTGTAGGACCAACCATAAGCGAGTTATAGAGTTGGATATAAATAATATTTAACAAAAATTTGCTTTAAAATAAAATGTTTGAAAAACTGAAATTAAACTAATTTAACTGTGTCTAACACTTTAGTAGAGAAAAAAGGAAAAGACATAAAAGTCACTAAAGGTTTCAGAGTTGTCTTTAGTTGTCATATTAATAACAATAACATTAATAATAATAATACTAATAGTACTAAATTTGCTTATATGCAAACGCTTAATTAAGGTATCAGTGTTTTGGTTTCTTGCTTATATCTCGAAAACAGTTACTCCTATCAATTTTTATCTTTTTACTAAAATTCAAGCTGATAAAATTTCCTACAAAATAGTTATTTGCATTTTTCATGTAGGACTAACCATAAGCGAGATATATGATTGAAAATAATTAATATTTAAAAAAAAAGTGCTTTAACAGAAAATGTCTTGTGATTTAAAATACACTTAATTTATTGGGTCCAATACTTTATTAGAAGAAAAAGGAAGTGACATAAAAGTCACTGAAATCTTTAGAGTCGTTTTTAAATGCTGCAGTTTCGTCTTCGTCTCAAACATTGAAAACCGATTTACATTTTTGTTCAGTAACAGTCACAGTTTTCTTATTGGTTTTTTGCTTATATCTCGAAAACAGTTACTCCTATCAATTTTTATCTTTTTTTCAAAATTAAAGCTGATAAAATTTCCTACAAAATAGTTATTTGCATTTTTCTTGTAGGACCAACCATAAGCGAGTTATAGAGTTGGATATAAATAATATTTAACAAAAATTTGCTTTAAAATAAAATGTTTGAAAAACTGAAATTAAACTAATTTAATTGTGTCTAACACTTTAGTAGAGGAAAAAGAAGAAGACATAAAAGTCACTAAAGGTTTCAAAGTTGTCTTTAATCGTCATATTAATAACAATAACATTAATAATAATAATACTAATAGTACTAAATTTGCTTATATGCAAACGCTTAATTAAGGTAACAGTGTTTTGGTTTCTTGCTCATATCTCGAAAACAGTTACTCCTATCAATTTTTAACTTTTTACTAAAATTCAAGCTGATAAAATTTCCTACAAAATAGTTATTTGCATTTTTCATGTAGGACTAACCATAAGCGAGATATATGATTGAAAATAATTAATATTTAAAAAAAAAGTGCTTTAACAGAAAATGTCTTGTGATTTAAAATACACTTAATTTATTGGGTCCAATACTTTATTAGAAGAAAAAGGAAGTGACATAAAAGTCACTGAAGTCTTCAGAGTCGTTTTTAAATGCTGCAGTTTCGTCTTCGTCTCAAACATTGAATACTGAATTACATTTTTGTTCAGTAACAGTCACAGTTTTCTTATTGGTTTTTTGCTTATATCTCGAAAACAGTTACTCCTATCAATTTTTATCTTTCTGTCAAAATTAAAGCTGATAAAATTTCCTACAAAATAGTTATTTGCATTTTTCTTGTAGGACCAACCATAAGCGAGTTATAGAGTTGGATATAAATAATATTTAACAAAAATTTTCTTTAAAATAAAATGTTTGAAAAACTGAAATTAAACTAATTTAATTGTGTTAACACTTTAGTAGAGGAAAAAGAAGAAGACATAAAAGTCACTAAAGGTTTCAAAGTTGTCTTTAATCGTCATATTAATAACAATAACATTAATAATAATAATACTAATAGTACTAAATTTGTTTATATGCAAACGCTTAATTAAGGTAACAGTGTTTTGGTTTCTTGCTCATATCTCGAAAACAGTTACTCCTATCAATTTTTATCTTTTCACTAAAATTCAAGCTGATAAAATTTCCTACAAAATAGTTATTTGCATTTTTTATGTAGGACTAACCATAAGCGAGATATAAGATTGAAAATAATTAATATTTAAAAAAGAAGTGCTTTAACAGAAAATGTCTTGTGATTTAAAATACACTTAATTTATTAGGTCTAATACTTTATTAAAAAAAAAAGGGGGTGACATATAAGTCACTGAAGTCTTCAGAGTCGATTTTAAATGCTGCATTTTCGTCTTCGTCTCAAACATTGAAAACTGATTTACATTTTTGTTCTGAAACGGTAACAGTTTTTACTTTGGTTTTTTGCTTATATCTCGAAAACAGTTACTCCTATCAATTTCTATCTTTCTTTCAAAATTAAAGCTGATAACATTTCCTACAAAATAGTTATTTGCATTTTTCTTGTAGGACCAACCATAAGCGAGTTATAAAGTTGGATATAAATAATATTTAACAAAAACTTGCTTAAAAATAAAATGTTTGAAATACTGAAATTAAACTAAATTAATTGTGTCTAACACTTTAGTAGAGAAAAAAGAAAAAGACATAAAAGTCACCAAAGTCTTCAGAATCGTTTTTAGTCGTCATATTAATAACAATAACATTAATAATAATAATACTAATAGTACTAAATTTGCTTATATGCAAACGCTTAATTAAGGTAACAGTGTTTTGGTTTCTTGCTTATATCTCGAAAACAGTTACTCCTAACAATTTTTATCTTTTTACTAAAATTCAAGCTGATAAAATTTCCTACAAAATAGTTATTTGCATTTTTCATGTAGGACTAACCATAAGCGAGATATATGATTGAAAATAATTAATATTTAAAAAAAAAGTGCTTTAACAGAAAATGTCTTGTGATTTAAAATACACTTAATTTATTGGGTCCAATACTTTATTAGAAGAAAAAGGAAGTGACATAAAAGTCACTGAAGTCTTCAGAGTCGTTTTTAAATGCTGCAGTTTCGTCTTCGTCTCAAACATTGAAAACCGAATTACATTTTTGTTCAGTAACAGTCACAGTTTTCTTATTGGTTTTTTGCTTATATCTCGAAAACAGTTACTCCTATCAATTTTTATCTTTCTTTCAAAATTAAAGCTGATAAAATTTCCTACAAAATAGTTATTTGCATTTTTCTTGTAGGACCAACCATAAGCGAGTTATAGAGTTGGATATAAATAATATTTAACAAAAATTTGCTTTAAAATAAAATGTTTGAAAAACTGAAATTAAACTAATTTAATTGTGTCTAACACTTTAGTAGAGGAAAAAGAAGAAGACATAAAAGTCACTAAAGGTTTCAAAGTTGTCTTTAATCGTCATATTAATAACAATAACATTAATAATAATAATACTAATAGTACTAAATTTGCTTATATGCAAACGCTTAATTAAGGTAACAGTGTTTTGGTTTCTTGCTCATATCTCGAAAACAGTTACTCCTATCAATTTTTATCTTTTTACTAAAATTCAAGCTGATAAAATTTCCTACAAAATAGTTATTTGCATTTTTTATGTAGGATTAACCATAAGCGAGATATAAGATTGAAAATAATTAATATTTAAAAAAGAAGTGCTTTAACAGAAAATGTCTTGTGATTTAAAATACACTTAATTTATTAGGTCCAATACTTTATTAAAAGAAAAGGGGGTGACATATAAGTCACTGAAGTCTTCAGAGTCGATTTTAAATGCTGCATTTTCGTATTCGTCTCAAACATTGAAAACTGAATTACATTTTTGTTCTGAAACGGTAACAGTTTTTACTTTGGTTTTTTGCTTATATCTGGAAAACAGTTACTCCTATCAATTTTAATCTTTTTTTCAAAATTAAAGCTGATAACATTTCCTACAAAATAGTTATTTGCATTTTTCTTGTAGGACCAACCATAAGCGAGTTATAAAGTTGGATATAAATCATATATGACAAAAACTTGCTTAAAAATAAAATGTTTGAAATACTGAAATTAAACTAAATTAATTGTGTCTAACACTTTAGTAGAGAAAAAAGAAAAAGACATAAAAGTCACCAAAGTCTTCAGAATCGTTTTTAGTCGTCATATTAATAACAATAACATTAATAATAATAATACTAATAGTACTAAATCTGCTTATATGCAAGCGCTTTATTAAGGTAACAGTTTTTTGGTTTCTTGCTTATATCTCGAAAACAGTTACTCCTATGAATTTTTGTCTTTCTTTCAAAATTAAAGCTGATAAAATATTCTACAAAATAGTTATTTGCATTTTTCTTGTAGGACCAACCATAAGCGAGTTATAGAGTTGGATATAAATAATATTTAACAAAAATTTGCTTTAAAATAAAATGTTTGAAAAACTGAAATTAAACTAATTTAATTGTGTCTAACACTTTAGTAGAGGAAAAAGAAGAAGACATAAAAGTCACTAAAGGTTTCAAAGTTGTCTTTAATCGTCATATTAATAACAATAACATTAATAATAATAATACTAATAGTACTAAATTTGCTTATATGCAAACGCTTAATTAAGGTAACAGTGTTTTGGTTTCTTGCTCATATCTCGAAAACAGTTACTCCTATCAATTTTTATCTTTCTTTCAAAATTAAAGCTGATAACATTTCCTACAAAATAGTTATTTGCATTTTTCTTGTGGGACCAACCATAAGCGAGTTATAAAGTTGGATATAAATAATATTTAACAAAAACTTGCTTAAAAATAAAATGTTTGAAATACTGAAATCAAACTAAATTAATTGTGTCTAACACTTTAGTAGAGAAAAAAGGAAAAGACATAAAAGTCACTAAAGGTTTCAGAGTTGTCTTTAGTTGTCATATTAATAACAATAACATTAATAATAATAATACTAATAGTACTAAATTTGCTTATATGCAAACGCTTAATTAAGGTAACAGTGTTTTGGTTTCTTGCTTATATCTCGAAAACAGTTACTCCTATCAACTTTTATCTTTTTACTAAAATTCAAGCTGATAAAATTTCCTACAAAATAATTATTTGCATTTTTTATGTAGGACTAACCATAAGCGAGATATAAGATTGAAAATAATTAATATTTAAAAAAGAAGTGCTTTAACAGAAAATGTCTTGTGATTTAAAATACACTTAATTTATTAGGTCCAATACTTTATTAGAAAAAAAGGGGGTGACATATAAGTCACTAAAGTCTTCAGAGTCGATTTTAAATGCTGCATTTTCGTCTTCGTCTCAAACATTGAAAACTGAATTATATTTTTGTTCTGAAACGGTAACAGTTTTTACTTTCGTTTTTTGCTTATATCTCGAAAACAGTTACTCCTATCAATTTTTATCTTTTTACTAAAATTCAAGCTGATAAAATTTCCTACAAAATAGTTATTTGCATTTTTCATGTAGGACTAACCATAAGCGAGATATATGAATGAAAATAATTAATATTTAAAAAAAAAAGTGCTTTAACAGAAAATGTCTTGTGATTTAAAATACACTTAATTTATTGGGTCCAATACTTTATTAGAAGAAAAAGGAAGTGACATAAAAGTCACTGAAGTCTTCAGAGTCGTTTTTAAATGCTGCAGTTTCGTCTTCGTCTCAAACATTGAAAACTGAATTACATTTTTGTTCAGTAACAGTCACAGTTTTCTTATTGGTTTTTTGCTTATATCTCGAAAACAGTTACTCCTATCAATTTTTATCTTTCTGTCAAAATTAAAGCTGATAAAATTTCCTACAAAATCGTTATTTGCATTTTTCTTGTAGGACCAACCATAAGCGAGTTATAGAGTTGGATATAAATAATATTTAACAAAAATTTGCTTTAAAATAAAATGTTTGAAAAACTGAAATTAAACTAATTTAATTGTGTCTAACACTTTAGTAGAGGAAAAAGAAAAAGACATAAAAGTCACTAAAGGTTTCAGAGTCGTCTTTAGTCGTCATATTAATAACAATAACATTAATGATAATAATACTAATAGTACTAAATTTGCTTATATGCAAACGCTTAATTAAGATAACAGTGTTTTGGTTTCTTGCTTATATCTCGAAAACAGTTACTCCTATAAATTTTTATCTTTTTACTAAAATTAAAGCTGATAAAATTTCCTACAAAATAGTTATTTGCATTTTTCTTGTAGGACCAACCATAAGCGAGTTATAGAGTTGGATATAAATAATATTTAACAAAAACTTGCTTAAAAATAAAATGTTTGAAATACTGAAATTAAACTAAATTAATTGTGTCTAACACTTTAGTAGAGAAAAAAGAAAAGGACATAAAAGTCACCAAAGTCTTCAGAATCGTTTTTAGTCGTCATATTAATAACAATAACATTAATAATAATAATACTAATAGTACTAAATCTGCTTATATGCAAGCGCTTTATTAAGGTAACAGTTTTTTGGTTTCTTGCTTATATCTCGAAAACAGTTACTCCTATGAATTTTTGTCTTTCTTTCAAAATTAAAGCTGATAAAATATTCTACAGAATAGTTATTTGCATTTTTCTTGTAGGACCAACCATAAGCGAGTTATAGAGTTGGATATAAATAATATTTAACAAAAATTTGCTTTAAAATAAAATGTTTGAAAAACTGAAATTAAACTAATTTAACTGTGTCTAACACTTTAGTAGAGAAAAAAGGAAAAGACATAAAAGTCACTAAAGGTTTCAGAGTTGTCTTTAGTTGTCATATTAATAACAATAACATTAATAATAATAATACTAATAGTACTAAATTTGCTTATATGCAAACGCTTAATTAAGGTAACAGTGTTTTGGTTTCTTGCTTATATCTCGAAAACAGTTACTCCTATCAATTTTTATCTTTTTACTAAAATTCAAGCTGATAAAATTTCCTACAAAATAGTTTTTTGCATTTTTCATGTAGGACTAACCATAAGCGAGATATATGATTGAAAATAATTAATATTTAAAAAAAAAGTGCTTAAACAGAAAATGTCTTGTGATTTAAAATACACTTAATTTATTGGGTCCAATACTTTATTAGAAGAAAAAGGAAGTGACATAAAAGTCACTGAAATCTTTAGAGTCGTTTTTAAATGCTGCAGTTTCGTCTTCGTCTCAAACATTGAAAACCGATTTACATTTTTGTTCAGTAACAGTCACAGTTTTCTTATTGGTTTTTTGCTTATATCTCGAAAACAGTTACTCCTATCAATTTTTATCTTTTTTTCAAAATTAAAGCTGATAAAATTTCCTACAAAATAGTTATTTGCATTTTTCTTGTAGGACCAACCATAAGCGAGTTATAGAGTTGGATATAAATAATATTTAACAAAAATTTGCTTTAAAATAAAATGTTTGAAAAACTGAAATTAAACTAATTTAATTGTGTCTAACACTTTAGTAGAGGAAAAAGAAGAAGACATAAAAGTCACTAAAGGTTTCAAAGTTGTCTTTAATCGTCATATTAATAACAATAACATTAATAATAATAATACTAATAGTACTAAATTTGCTTATATGCAAACGCTTAATTAAGGTAACAGTGTTTTGGTTTCTTGCTCATATCTCGAAAACAGTTACTCCTATCAATTTTTAACTTTTTACTAAAATTCAAGCTGATAAAATTTCCTACAAAATAGTTATTTGCATTTTTCATGTAGGACTAACCATAAGCGAGATATATGATTGAAAATAATTAATATTTAAAAAAAAGTGCTTTAACAGAAAATGTCTTGTGATTTAAAATACACTTAATTTATTGGGTCCAATACTTTATTAGAAGAAAAAGGAAGTGACATAAAAGTCACTGAAGTCTTCAGAGTCGTTTTTAAATGCTGCAGTTTCGTCTTCGTCTCAAACATTGAAAACCGAATTACATTTTTGTTCAGTAACAGTCACAGTTTTCTTATTGGTTTTTTGCTTATATCTCGAAAACAGTTACTCCTAGCAATTTTTATCTTTTTTTCAAAATTAAAGCTGATAAAATTTCCTACAAAATAGTTATTTGCATTTTTCTTGTAGGACCAACCATAAGCGAGTTATAGAGTTGGATATAAATAATATTTAACCAAAATTTGCTTTAAAATAAAATGTTTGAAAAACTGAAATTAAACTAATTTAATTGTGTCTAACACTTTAGTAGAGGAAAAAGAAGAAGACATAAAAGTCACTAAAGGTTTCAAAGTAGTCTTTAATCGTCATATTAATAACAATAACATTAATAATAATAATACTAATAGTACTAAATTTGCTTATATGCAAACGCTTAATTAAGGTAACAGTGTTTTGGTTTCTTGCTCATATCTCGAAAACAGTTACTCCTATCAATTTTTATCTTTTTACTAAAATTCAAGCTGATAAAATTTCCTACAAAATAGTTATTTGCATTTTTTATGTAGGATTAACCATAAGCGAGATATAAGATTGAAAATAATTAATATTTAAAAAAGAAGTGCTTTAACAGAAAATGTCTTGTGATTTAAAATACACTTAATTTATTAGGTCCAATACTTTATTAGAAAAAAAAGGGGGTGACATATAAGTCACTGAAGTCTTCAGAGTCGATTTTAAATGCTGCATTTTCGTATTCGTCTCAAACATTGAAAACTGAATTACATTTTTGTTCTGAAACGGTAACAGTTTTTACTTTGGTTTTTTGCTTATATCTGGAAAACAGTTACTCCTATCAATTTTAATCTTTTTTTCAAAATTAAAGCTGATAACATTTCCTACAAAATAGTTATTTGCATTTTTCTTGTAGGACCAACCATAAGCGAGTTATAAAGTTGGATATAAATAATATTTAACAAAAACTTGCTTAAAAATAAAATGTTTGAAATACTGAAATTAAACTAAATTAATTGTGTCTAACACTTTAGTAGAGAAAAAAGAAAAGGACATAAAAGTCACCAAAGTCTTCAGAATCGTTTTTAGTCGTCATATTAATAACAATAACATTAATAATAATAATACTAATAGTACTAAATCTGCTTATATGCAAGCGCTTTATTAAGGTAACAGTTTTTTGGTTTCTTGCTTATATCTCGAAAACAGTTACTCCTATGAATTTTTGTCTTTCTTTCAAAATTAAAGCTGATAAAATATTCTACAGAATAGTTATTTGCATTTTTCTTGTAGGACCAACCATAAGCGAGTTATAGAGTTGGATATAAATAATATTTAACAAAAATTTGCTTTAAAATAAAATGTTTGAAAAACTGAAATTAAACTAATTTAACTGTGTCTAACACTTTAGTAGAGAAAAAAGCAAAAGACATAAAAGTCACTAAAGGTTTCAGAGTTGTCTTTAGTTGTCATATTAATAACAATAACATTAATAATAATAATACTAATAGTACTAAATTTGCTTATATGCAAACGCTTAATTAAGGTATCAGTGTTTTGGTTTCTTGCTTATATCTCGAAAACAGTTACTCCTATCAATTTTTATCTTTTTACTAAAATTCAAGCTGATAAAATTTCCTACAAAATAGTTATTTGCATTTTTCATGTAGGACTAACCATAAGCGAGATATATGATTGAAAATAATTAATATTTAAAAAAAAAGTGCTTTAACAGAAAATGTCTTGTGATTTAAAATACACTTAATTTATTGGGTCCAATACTTTATTAGAAGAAAAAGGAAGTGACATAAAAGTCACTGAAATCTTTAGAGTCGTTTTTAAATGCTGCAGTTTCGTCTTCGTCTCAAACATTGAAAACCGATTTACATTTTTGTTCAGTAACAGTCACAGTTTTCTTATTGGTTTTTTGCTTATATCTCGAAAACAGTTACTCCTATCAATTTTTATCTTTTTTTCAAAATTAAAGCTGATAAAATTTCCTACAAAATAGTTATTTGCATTTTTCTTGTAGGACCAACCATAAGCGAGTTATAGAGTTGGATATAAATAATATTTAACAAAAATTTGCTTTAAAATAAAATGTTTGAAAAACTGAAATTAAACTAATTTAATTGTGTCTAACACTTTAGTAGAGGAAAAAGAAGAAGACATAAAAGTCACTAAAGGTTTCAAAGTTGTCTTTAATCGTCATATTAATAACAATAACATTAATAATAATAATACTAATAGTACTAAATTTGCTTATATGCAAACGCTTAATTAAGGTAACAGTGTTTTGGTTTCTTGCTCATATCTCGAAAACAGTTACTCCTATCAATTTTTAACTTTTTACTAAAATTCAAGCTGATAAAATTTCCTACAAAATAGTTATTTGCATTTTTCATGTAGGACTAACCATAAGCGAGATATATGATTGAAAATAATTAATATTTAAAAAAAAAGTGCTTTAACAGAAAATGTCTTGTGATTTAAAATACACTTAATTTATTGGGTCTAATACTTTATTAGAAGAAAAAGGAAGTGACATAAAAGTCACTGAAGTCTTCAGAGTCGTTTTTAAATGCTGCAGTTTCGTCTTCGTCTCAAACATTGAATACTGAATTACATTTTTGTTCAGTAACAGTCACAGTTTTCTTATTGGTTTTTTGCTTATATCTCGAAAACAGTTACTCCTATCAATTTTTATCTTTCTGTCAAAATTAAAGCTGATAAAATTTCCTACAAAATAGTTATTTGCATTTTTCTTGTAGGACCAACCATAAGCGAGTTATAGAGTTGGATATAAATAATATTTAACAAAAATTTTCTTTAAAATAAAATGTTTGAAAAACTGAAATTAAACTAATTTAATTGTGTTAACACTTTAGTAGAGGAAAAAGAAGAAGACATAAAAGTCACTAAAGGTTTCAAAGTTGTCTTTAATCGTCATATTAATAACAATAACATTAATAATAATAATACTAATAGTACTAAATTTGTTTATATGCAAACGCTTAATTAAGGTAACAGTGTTTTGGTTTCTTGCTCATATCTCGAAAACAGTTACTCCTATCAATTTTTATCTTTTCACTAAAATTCAAGCTGATAAAATTTCCTACAAAATAGTTATTTGCATTTTTTATGTAGGACTAACCATAAGCGAGATATAAGATTGAAAATAATTAATATTTAAAAAAGAAGTGCTTTAACAGAAAATGTCTTGTGATTTAAAATACACTTAATTTATTAGGTCTAATACTTTATTAAAAAAAAAAGGGGGTGACATATAAGTCACTGAAGTCTTCAGAGTCGATTTTAAATGCTGCATTTTCGTCTTCGTCTCAAACATTGAAAACTGATTTACATTTTTGTTCTGAAACGGTAACAGTTTTTACTTTGGTTTTTTGCTTATATCTCGAAAACAGTTACTCCTATCAATTTCTATCTTTCTTTCAAAATTAAAGCTGATAACATTTCCTACAAAATAGTTATTTGCATTTTTCTTGTAGGACCAACCATAAGCGAGTTATAAAGTTGGATATAAATAATATTTAACAAAAACTTGCTTAAAAATAAAATGTTTGAAATACTGAAATTAAACTAAATTAATTGTGTCTAACACTTTAGTAGAGAAAAAAGAAAAAGACATAAAAGTCGCCAAAGTCTTCAGAATCGTTTTTAGTCGTCATATTAATAACAATAACATTAATAATAATAATACTAATAGTACTAAATTTGCTTATATGCAAACGCTTAATTAAGGTAACAGTGTTTTGGTTTCTTGCTTATATCTCGAAAACAGTTACTCCTAACAATTTTTATCTTTTTACTAAAATTCAAGCTGATAAAATTTCCTACAAAATAGTTATTTGCATTTTTCATGTAGGACTAACCATAAGCGAGATATATGATTGAAAATAATTAATATTTAAAAAAAAAGTGCTTTAACAGAAAATGTCTTGTGATTTAAAATACACTTAATTTATTGGGTCCAATACTTTATTAGAAGAAAAAGGAAGTGACATAAAAGTCACTGAAGTCTTCAGAGTCGTTTTTAAATGCTGCAGTTTCGTCTTCGTCTCAAACATTGAAAACCGAATTACATTTTTGTTCAGTAACAGTCACAGTTTTCTTATTGGTTTTTTGCTTATATCTCGAAAACAGTTACTCCTATCAATTTTTATCTTTCTTTCAAAATTAAAGCTGATAAAATTTCCTACAAAATAGTTATTTGCATTTTTCTTGTAGGACCAACCATAAGCGAGTTATAGAGTTGGATATAAATAATATTTAACAAAAATTTGCTTTAAAATAAAATGTTTGAAAAACTGAAATTAAACTAATTTAATTGTGTCTAACACTTTAGTAGAGGAAAAAGAAGAAGACATAAAAGTCACTAAAGGTTTCAAAGTTGTCTTTAATCGTCATATTAATAACAATAACATTAATAATAATAATACTAATAGTACTAAATTTGCTTATATGCAAACGCTTAATTAAGGTAACAGTGTTTTGGTTTCTTGCTCATATCTCGAAAACAGTTACTCCTATCAATTTTTATCTTTTTACTAAAATTCAAGCTGATAAAACTTCCTACAAAATAGTTATTTGCATTTTTTGTGTAGGACTAACCATAAGCGAGATATAAGATTGAAAATAATTAATATTTAAAAAAGAAGTGCTTTAACAGAAAATGTCTTGTGATTTAAAATACACTTAATTTATTAGGTCCAATACTTTATTAAAAGAAAAGGGGGTGACATATAAGTCACTGAAGTCTTCAAAGTCGATTTTAAATGCTGCATTTTCGTCTTCGTCACAAACATTGAAAACTGAATTACATTTTTGTTCTGAAACGGTAACAGTTTTTACTTTGGTTTTTTGCTTATATCTCAAAAACAGTTACTCCTATCAATTTTTATCTTTCTTTCAAAATTAAAGCTGATAACATTTCCTACAAAATAGTTATTTGCATTTTTCTTGTAGGACCAACCATAAGCGAGTTATAAAGTTGGATATAAATCATATATGACAAAAACTTGCTTAAAAATAAAATGTTTGAAATACTGAAATTAAACTAAATTAATTGTGTCTAACACTTTAGTAGAGAAAAAAGAAAAAGACATAAAAGTCACCAAAGTCTTCAGAATCGTTTTTAGTCGTCATATTAATAACAATAACATTAATAATAATAATACTAATAGTACTAAATCTGCTTATATGCAAGCGCTTTATTAAGGTAACAGTTTTTTGGTTTCTTGCTTATATCTCGAAAACAGGTACTCCTATGAATTTTTGTCTTTCTTTCAAAATTAAAGCTGATAAAATTTCCTACAAAATAGTTATTTGCATTTTTCTTGTAGGACCAACCATAAGCGAGTTATAGAGTTGGATATAAATAATATTTAACAAAAATTTGCTTTAAAATAAAATGTTTGAAAAACTGAAATTAAACTAATTTAATTGTGTCTAACACTTTAGTAGAGGAAAAAGAAGAAGACATAAAAGTCACTAAAGATTTCAAAGTTGTCTTTAATCGTCATATTAATAACAATAACATTAATAATAATAATACTAATAGTACTAAATTTGCTTATATGCAAACGCTTAATTAAGGTAACAGTGTTTTGGTTTCTTGCTCATATCTCGAAAACAGTTACTTCTATCAATTTTTATCTTTCTTTCAAAATTAAAGCTGATAACATTTCCTACAAAATAGTTATTTGCATTTTTCTTGTGGGACCAACCATAAGCGAGTTATAAAGTTGGATATAAATAATATTTAACAAAAACTTGCTTAAAAATAAAATGTTTGAAATACTGAAATCAAACTAAATTAATTGTGTCTAACACTTTAGTAGAGAAAAAAGAAAAAGACATAAAAATCACCAAAGTTTTCAGAATCGTTTTTAGTCGTCATATTAATAACAATAACATTAATAATAATAATACTAATAGTACTAAATCTGCTTATATGCAAGCGCTTTATTAAGGTAACAGTTTTTTGGTTTCTTGCTTATATCTCGAAAACAGGTACTCCTATGAATTTTTGTCTTTTTTTCAAAATTAAAGCTGATAAAATTTCCTACAAAATAGTTATTTGCATTTTTCTTGTAGGACCAACCATAAGCGAGTTATAGAGTTGGATATAAATACTTTTTAACAAAAATTTGCTTTAAAATAAAATGTTTGATAAACTGAAATTAAACTAATTTAATTGTGTCTTACACTTTAGTAGAGGAAAAAGGAAAAGACATAAAAGTCACTAAAGGTTTCAGAGTTGTCTTTAGTTGTCATATTAATAACAATAACATTAATAATAATAA
The DNA here is from genome assembly GCF_031307605.1 of Tribolium castaneum. Lineage (NCBI taxonomy): Eukaryota > Metazoa > Arthropoda > Insecta > Coleoptera > Tenebrionidae > Tribolium > Tribolium castaneum. Next base: position 9,743,741 of record NC_087403.1, on the reverse strand, counting down.
TACTAATAGTACTAAATTTGCTTATATGCAAACGCTTAATTAAGGTAACAGTGTTTTGGTTTCTTGCTTATATCTCGAAAACAGTTACTCCTATCAATTTTTATCTTTCTTTCAAAATTAAAGCTGATAACATTTCCTACAAAATAGTTATTTGCATTTTTCTTGTGGGACCAACCATAAGCGAGTTATAAAGTTGGATATAAATAATATTTAACAAAAACTTGCTTAAAAATAAAATGTTTGAAATACTGAAATCAAACTAAATTAATTGTGTCTAACACTTTAGTAGAGAAAAAAGAAAAAGACATAAAAATCACCAAAGTTTTCAGAATCGTTTTTAGTCGTCATATTAATAACAATAACATTAATAATAATAATACTAACAGTACTAAATCTGCTTATATGCATGCGCTTTATTAAGGTAACAGTTTTTTGGTTTCTTGCTTATATCTCGAAAACAGTTACTCCTATGAATTTTTGTCTTTCTTTCAAAATTAAAGCTGATAAAATATTCTACAAAATAGTTATTTGCATTTTTCTTGTAGGACCAACCATAAGCGAGTTATAGAGTTGGATATAAATAATATTTAACAAAAATTTGCTTTAAAATAAAATGTTTGAAAAACTGAAATTAAACTAATTTAACTGTGTCTAACACTTTAGTAGAGGAAAAAGGAAAAGACATAAAAGTCACTAAAGGTTTCAGAGTTGTCTTTAGTTGTCATATTAATAACAATAACATTAATAATAATAATACTAATAGTACTAAATTTGCTTATATGCAAACGCTTAATTAAGGTAACAGTGTTTTGGTTTCTTGCTTATATCTCGAAAACAGTTACTCCTATCAATTTTTATCTTTTTACTAAAATTCAAGCTGATAAAATTTCCTACAAAATAGTTATTTGCATTTTTCATGTAGGACTAACCATAAGCGAGATATAAGTTTGAAAATAATTAATATTTAAAAAAAAAGTGCTTTAACAGAAAATGTCTTGTGATTTAAAATACACTTAATTTATTAGGTCCAATACTTTATTAGAAGAAAAAGGGGGTGACATATAAGTCACTGAAGTCTTCAGAGTCGATTGTAAATGCTGCATTTTCGTCTTCGTCTCAAACATTGAAAACTGAATTATATTTTTGTTCTGAAACGGTAACAGTTTTCACTTTGGTTTTTTGCTTATATCTCGAAAACAATTACTCCTATCAGTTTTTATTTTTTTTTAAAATAAAGCTGATAAAATTTCCTACAAAATAGTTATTTGCATTTTTCTTGTAGGACCAACCATAAGCGAGTTATAAAGTTGGATATAAATAATATTTAACAAAAACTTGCTTAAAAATTAAATGTTTGAAATACTGAAATTAAACTAAATTAATTGTGTCTAACACTTTAGTAGAGAAAAAAGAAAAAGACATAAAAGTTACCAAAGCCTTCAGAATCGTTTTTAGTCGTCATATTAATAACAATAACATTAATAATAATAATACTAATACTATAATACTATAGCAAGTTTTTGTTAAATATTATTTATATTCAACTTTATAACTCGCTGATGGTTGGTCCTACAAGAAAAATGCAAATAACTATTTTGTAGGAAATTTTATCAGCTTTATTTTGAAAAAAAGATAATAACTGATAGGAGTAATTGTTTTCGAGATATAAGCAAAAAACCAAAGTGAAAACTGTTACCGTTTCAGAACAAAAATGTAATTCAGTTTTCAATGTTTGAGACGAAGACGAAAATGCAGCATTTACAATCGACTCTGAAGACTTCAGTGACTTATATGTCACCCCCTTTTTCTTCTAATAAAGTATTGGACTTAATAAATTAAGTGTATTTTAAATCACAAGACATTTTCTGTTAAAGCAATTTTTTTTTAAATATTAATTATTTTCAAACTTATATCTCGCTTATGGTTAGTCCTACATGAAAAATGCAAATAACTATTTTGTAGGAAATTTTATCAGCTTGAATTTTAGTAAAAAGATAAAAATTGATAGGAGTAACTGTTTTCGAGATATAAGCAAGAAACCAAAACACTGTTACCTTAATTAAGCGTTTGCATATAAGCAAATTTAGTACTATTAGTATTATTATTATTAATGTTATTGTTATTAATATGACAACTAAAGACAACTCTGAAACCTTTAGTGACTTTTATGTCTTTTCCTTTTTCCTCTACTAAAGTGTTAGACACAGTTAAATTAGTTTAATTTCAGTTTTTCAAACATTTTATTTTAAAGCAAATTTTTGTTATATATTATTTATATCCAACTCTATAACTCGCTTATGGTTGGTCCTTCAAGAAAAATGCAAATAACTATTTTATAGAATATTTTATCAGCTTTAATTTTGAAAGAAAGACAAAAATTCATAGGAGTAACTGTTTTCGAGATATAAGCAAGAAACCAAAAAACTGTTACCTTAATAAAGCGCTTGCATATAAGCAGATTTAGTGCTGTTAGTATTATTATTATTAATGTTATTGTTATTAATATGACGACTAAAAACGATTCTGAAGACTTTGGTGACTTTTATGTCTTTTTCTTTTTTCTCTACTAAAGTGTTAGACACAATTAATTTAGTTTAATTTCAGTATTTCAAACATTTTATTTTTAAGCAAGTTTTTGTTAAATATTATTTATATCCAACTTTATAACTCGCTTATGGTTGGTCCTACAAGAAAAATGCAAATAACTATTTTGTAGGAAATGTTATCAGCTTTAATTTTGAAAGAAAGATAAAAATTGATAGGAGTAACTGTTTTCGAGATATAAGCAAAAAACCAAAGTAAAAACTGTTACCGTTTCAGAACAAAAATGTAATTTAGTTTTCAATGTTTGAGACGAAGACGAAAATGCAGCATTTAAAATCGACTCTGAAGACTTCAGTGACTTATATGTCACCCCCTTTTTTTTCTAATAAAGTATTGGACCTAATAAATTAAGTGTATTTTAAATCACAAGACATTTTCTGTTAAAGCACTTCTTTTTTAAATATTAATTATTTTCAATCTTATATCTCGCTTATGGTTTGTCCTACATAAAAAATGCAAATAACTATTTTGTAGGAAATTTTATCAGCTTGAATTTTAGTAAAAAGATAAAAATTGATAGGAGTAACTGTTTTCGAGATATGAGCAAGAAACCAAAACACTGTTACCTTAATTAAGCGTTTGCATATAAGCAAATTTAGTTCTATTAGTATTATTATTATTAATGTTATTGTTATTAATATGACGATTAAAGACAACTTTGAAACCTTTAGTGACTTTTATGTCGTCTTCTTTTTCCTCTACTAAAGTGTTAGACACAATTAAATTAGTTTAATTTCAGTTTTTCAAACATTTTATTTTAAAGCAAATTTTTGTTAAATATTATTTATATCCAACTCTATAACTCGCTTATGGTTGGTCCTACAAGAAAAATGCAAATAAATATTTTGTAGGAAATTTTATCAGCTTTAATTTTGAAAGAAAGATAAAAATTGATAGGAGTAACTGTTTTCGAGATATAAGCAAAAAACCAATAAGAAAACTGTGACTGTTACTGAACAAAAATGTAATTCGGTTTTCAATGTTTGAGACGAAGACGAAACTGCAGCATTTAAAAACGACTCTGAAGACTTCAGTGACTTTTATGTCACTTCCTTTTTCTTCTAATAAAGTATTGGACCCAATAAATTAAGTGTATTTTAAATCACAAGACATTTTCTGTTAAAGCACTTCTTTTTTAAATATTAATTATTTTCAATCTTATATCTCGCTTATGGTTAGTCCTACATAAAAAATGCAAATAACTATTTTGTAGGAAATTTTATCAGCTTGAATTTTAGTAAAAAGATAAAAATTGATAGGAGTAACTGTTTTCGAGATATAAGCAAGAAACCAAAACACTGTTACCTTAATTAAGCGTTTGCATATAAGCAAATTTAGTACTATTAGTATTATTATTATTAATGTTATTGTTATTAATATGACAACTAAAGACAACTCTGAAACCTTTAGTGACTTTTATGTCTTTTCCTTTTTTCTCTACTAAAGTGTTAGACACAGTTAAAATAGTTTAATTTCAGTTTTTCAAACATTTTATTTTAAAGCAAATTTTTGTTAAATATTATTTATATCCAACTCTATAACTTGCTTATGGTTGGTCCTACAAGAAAAATGCAAATAACTATTTTGTAGAATATTTTATCAGCTTTAATTTTGAAAGAAAGACAAAAATTCATAGGAGTAACTGTTTTCGAGATATAAGCAAGAAACCAAAAAACTGTTACCTTAATAAAGCGCTTGCATATAAGCAGATTTAGTACTATTAGTATTATTATTATTAATGTTATTGTTATTAATATGACGACTAAAAACGATTCTGAAGACTTTGGTGACTTTTATGTCTTTTTCTTTTTTCTCTACTAAAGTGTTAGACACAATTAATTTAGTTTAATTTCAGTATTTCAAACATTTTATTTTTAAGCAAGTTTTTGTTAAATATTATTTATATCCAACTTTATAACTCGCTTATGGTTGGTCCTACAAGAAAAATGCAAATAACTATTTTGTAGGAAATGTTATCAGCTTTAACTTTGAAAGAAAGATAAAAATTGATAGGAGTAACTGTTTTTGAGATATGAGCAAGAAACCAAAACACTGTTACCTTAATTAAGCGTTTGCATATAAGCAAATTTAGTACTATTAGTATTATTATTATTAATGTTATTGTTATTAATATGACGATTAAAGACAACTTTGAAACCTTTAGTGACTTTTATGTCTTCTTCTTTTTCCTCTACTAAAGTGTTAGACACAATTAAATTAGTTTAATTTCAGTTTTTCAAACATTTTATTTTAAAGCAAATTTTTGTTAAATATTATTTATATCCAACTCTATAACTCGCTTATGGTTGGTCCTACAAGAAAAATGCAAATAACTATTTTGTTGGAAATTTTATCAGCTTTAATTTTGACAGAAAGATAAAAATTGATAGGAGTAACTGTTTTCGAGATATAAGCAAAAAACCAATAAGAAAACTGTGACTGTTACTGAACAAAAATGTAATTCAGTTTTCAATGTTTGAGACGAAGACGAAACTGCAGCATTTAAAAACGACTCTGAAGACTTCAGTGACTTTTATGTCACTTCCTTTTTCTTCTAATAAAGTATTGGACCCAATAAATTAAGTGTATTTTAAATCACAAGACATTTTCTGTTAAAGCACTTTTTTTTTAAATATTAATTATTTTCAATCATATATCTCGCTTATGGTTAGTCCTACATAAAAAATGCAAATAACTATTTTATAGGAAATTTTATCAGCTTAAATTTTAGTAAAAAGATAAAAATTGATAGGAGTAACTGTTTTCGAGATATAAGCAAGAAACCAAAACACTGTTACCTTAATTAAGCGTTTGCATATAAGCAAATTTAGTACTATTAGTATTATTATTATTAATGTTATTGTTATTAATATGACAACTAAAGACAACTCTGAAACCTTTAGTGACTTTTATGTCTTTTCCTTTTTCCTCTACTAAAGTGTTAGACACAATTAAATTAGTTTAATTTCAGTTTTTCAAACATTTTGTTTTAAAGCAAATTTTTGTTAAAAAGTATTTATATCCAACTCTATAACTCGCTTATGGTTGGTCCTACAAGAAAAATGCAAATAACTATTTTGTAGGAAATTTTATCAGCTTTAATTTTGAAAAAAAGACAAAAATTCATAGGAGTAACTGTTTTCGAGATATAAGCAAGAAACCAAAAAACTGTTACCTTAATAAAGCGCTTGCATATAAGCAGATTTAGTACTATTAGTATTATTATTATTAATGTTATTGATATTAATATGACGACTAAAAACGATTCTGAAGACTTTGGTGACTTTTATGTCTTTTTCTTTTTTCTCTACTAAAGTGTTAGACACAATTAATTTAGTTTAATTTCAGTATTTCAAACATTTTATTTTTAAGCAAGTTTTTGTTAAATATTATTTATATCCAACTTTATAACTCGCTTATGGTTGGTCCCACAAGAAAAATGCAAATAACTATTTTGTAGGAAATGTTATCAGCTTTAATTTTGAAAGAAAGATAAAAATCGATAGGAGTAACTGTTTTCGAGATATGAGCAAGAAACCAAAACACTGTTACCTTAATTAAGCGTTTGCATATAAGCAAATTTAGTACTATTAGTATTATTATTATTAATGTTATTGTTATTAATATGACGATTAAAGGCAACTTTGAAACCTTTAGTGACTTTTATGTCTTCTTCTTTTTCCTCTACTAAAGTGTTAGACACAATTAAATTAGTTTAATTTCAGTTTTTCAAACATTTTATTTTAAAGCAAATTTTTGTTAAATATTATTTATATCCAACTTTATAACTCGCTTATGGTTGGTCCTACAAGAAAAATGCAAATATTTATTTTGTAGGAAATTTTATCAGCTTTAATTTTGACAGAAAGATAAAAATTGATAGGAGTAACTGTTTTCGAGATATAAGCAAAAAACCAATAAGAAAACTGTGACTGTTACTGAACAAAAATGTAATTCAGTTTTCAATGTTTGAGACGAAGACGAAACTGCAGCATTTAAAAACGACTCTGAAGACTTCAGTGACTTTTATGTCACTTCCTTTTTCTTCTAATAAAGTATTGGACCCAATAAATTAAGTGTATTTTAAATCACAAGACATTTTCTGTTAAAGCACTTTTTTTTTAAATATTAATTATTTTCAATCATATATCTCGCTTATGGTTAGTCCTACATGAAAAATGCAAATAACTATTTTATAGGAAATTTTATCAGCTTGAATTTTAGTAAAAAGATAAAAATTGATAGGAGTAACTGTTTTTGAGATATAAGCAAGAAACCAAAACACTGTTACCTTAATTAAGCGTTTGCATATAAGCAAATTTAGTACTATTAGTATTATTATTATTAATGTTATTGTTATTAATATGACAACTAAAGACAACTCTGAAACCTTTAGTGACTTTTATGTCTTTTCCTTTTTCCTCTACTAAAGTGTATAGTTTTAGATATAGTTTTAGATACTTTTGTATAGTAAATGTTTTTATACCAGTTTTAAAATGAGTTATTAATTTTATTCAATTTCTTGCCTAAAAACACAGATCACAGATGATCTCTTGCATAGAAATGAGAAAACGCTCATATAACACACAAAATAAGCATCATTTTTGCTTAGAAAAACTAAGCTTTAATTTAGAAAGAAATTCATTATTATAAGTATTATTATCATTATTATTATTATTATTATTATTATTATTATTATTATTATTATTATTATTATTATTATTACTATTATTATTATTATTATTACTATTATTATTATTATTATTATTATTATTATTATTATTATTATTATTATTATTATTATTATTATTATTATTAACTTTTGTATAGTAAATGTTTTTATACCAGTTTTAAAATGAGTTATTAATTTTAGACAATTTCTTGCCTAAAAATACAGATCACAGATGATTTCTTGCATAGAAATGAGAAAGCGCTCATATAACACACAAAATAAGCTTCATTTTTGCTTAGAAAACTAAGCTTACTTTTATTTCTATTATTATTTTTATTATTATTATTATTATTATTATTATTATTATTATTATTATTATTATTGTTATTATTATTATTATTATTATTATTATTGTTATTATTATTATTATTATTAAAAACTTATATTAAACAGACAGAAAACGTCGTATTCTGACACAAAAAAACGAATTACGTTATAGACTTGACGAGAACGGCGTATCTCGGACTCTTATAGGACTCTTATAGGGTCAAAAATTATCAGTTTGGATTAAAACAAATTATTTTTGTTGACTCTCAGTCTGAATTGTTCATCAGTTCAAACAAAAACGGCTTACTTTAGACGATCTTTTGCTTTGAACAAGAAAACTTACATCGAACAGACTAAAAACGTATTAATCTGGCATAAAAGAGCAATTTATGTATCACTTTGGATAAAGGCAGCTAATCCTATTCGTTTCATTGCTTAAAATAGACAAAATTGTTAATAAATCTAACAAAAACGCTGTATTCTAGCACAAAATACTAATTACATTATAGTTTCGACGAGAATAGCTTATTTGGAATGATTCTATGCTTCCAAACGAGTAAATTTTTAATAAACAGATGCCAAACATCATGTTTTGTCCTATAAAGACATTTTATATTACAGTTTGTATTAAAACAAAATATTTTTGTTGATTCTTTGTTAGAAGCAGCAAACCTAACATTAAAGAATCTGAAAACTTTGTATTCGGACACAAACCACCGAATTTTGTTTCAGTTTAGACAAAAACGGTTGATTTTCGACAATATTTTGCTTTGAACAAGAAAGCTTATATCAAACTGACTAAAAACGTCTTATTTTAGCACAAAACAAAAGATTTGCGTTATAGTCTTAAAGCTGATTCATGCCACAGTTTGGATAAAAACCAATTATTTTTGTTAATTCATTGTTACAAACAAGAAACCTTACATCAAAGAAACTGAAAACCCCTTATTTAGGCACAGAAATTCGAATTACGTTTCAGTCTGGACAAAAACTGCTTATTTTAGACGATCCTTTGTTTTGAACACGAAAACTTACATTAAAAAGATTAAAAACGTCTTATTCTGGCTGAAAACTGCAAATTATATATTACTCTAGATAAAAGCAATTTATCCTGATTACTCCTTTACTTAGAATAGAGTAAACTTGTATAAAACTTAATGAAAACTTTAAATTTCGTCTCAAAGAAATAATTTACGTTATAGTTTTGACCAGCACTGTTTATTTCAAACGAAATTATGATTCGAAACTAATGAACTTTTATGGGGCAGATGCAAAACCACATATTACCATATAAAGCGTTGTTTTAAAGCAAAGTATTACCTTTTGCAACAAGAAATTTCACGTCAAAGAAACTGAAAACTTCGTATCCATACATAAATATCTAATTACGTATCAGTTTAGGCAAATACAGCTTATTTTAAACGATTCCTTGCTATAAACAAGAAAAATTTTATCAAGCATATTGAAAACGTCTTATTCTCGAAAATAAGAGCAAATTATGTATCAGTTTTAACAAAAGCGGATTACTCTGTTTGATTCTATGCTTAGAGTAGAGTAAACTACTATAAAACGTAATGAAAACTCTATATTCAAGCTCAAAAGAACAAATTACGTTATAGTTTTGACAAAAAAAAATATTTCGGACGATTACATACTTCGAAGTAAGCAAACTTTAATTGAACATGTGCAAAAGCTAATACTTTGCTTTAAAATAATGATTTATGTGGTAATATGGTATTTTGCATCTGTCCTATAAAAGTTTACCCGTTTCGCTCCATTGAATCATTAGAAATAAATTATTTTGACACAACAACAACACAAATAATTTGTTTTTGTTTAAACTGTAACATAAGTCGCTTTTATAAAACGAACTAAGACGTTTGGCATCTGTTTAGTGAAAGTTTTCTCGTTTGGGGGCATAAAATCGTTTGAAATTAACAGTTCTGGTCAAAACTATTACGTAAATTATTTCTTTGTATCACTTTAAAGATTTGCGTTATAGTCTTGACGAGAACTGTTAATTTCAAACGA